>NW_001849430.1:55112-70269 GCF_000209065.1 Trypanosoma cruzi
GAATCCGTCTCAAAAGCTTGTGAGTGTTGCCCGAGCAAGAGGAGAAGTCGGTGCTGAGGTATTTCTCAACGCACCGATATCTGTTTGCCTCGGGCGTCGAATACCGCACTATTTTGGGAAAAGTGGTGAGTGAGAAGGATATATATATATTTCCGTTGCTGGTATTGGGGAAGAGGAATACTCTTTTGTCTGAACGTATGGGAAGGTTTGGCTTGCGCGTGTTCATGTTTTTTTGAGTTTGCCGCTGCATTAGTAGAGGACCTCAAGGAGCTGGGGCCACCAGCACGTCGTGGAGGACGGTGCGCAGTGCTGAAGGCGGTCCCTGAAGGGCACCGCGACGAGTTGTGTGTGGATCGGCTGCAATGGAATACCATACAAATACTAGTATAAAGCATCGGCTGCTGTGCATACCGGCGGTTGGAGAGTTTTTGCTGGTGGACGCCTTTTCTTTGTGGAGTCAAATCCAATGACGCTGTTTTGACTGCGGATGACTACGGCGGGTGGGCATCACATCACCGCCAGCACTGTGAGGCAGTTCACTGAGTGCCTGGCGGCATATTTTAATGGTTGGGAGGAGTTATCCCGAGGCCTGTCGTGGGAGATTATTTATGTGCAGCACGCAGACAGCACGCCGATGACTGGCTGGCAGAGATGTGATGTCGTCAATTCAGATAATGTGAGCGACGATGAAAGCCGTGAAATAGCGGGGCTTTGGAGGGAAGAGATGCACCAGTACCAAGTGTCAATATCATCTGGGGGCTTTGGAGGAGACGCAGCTCTCCGAAGTGAGGAATAGCCACGGAAATGGGAAAACAAATTAGGGAGGGAAGGGGGCAGTTTTGATTTCCGGTAAA
The DNA here is from genome assembly GCF_000209065.1 of Trypanosoma cruzi. NCBI lineage: Eukaryota > Euglenozoa > Kinetoplastea > Trypanosomatida > Trypanosomatidae > Trypanosoma > Trypanosoma cruzi. Next base: position 55,967 of record NW_001849430.1, read on the forward strand.
AAATAATGTGGGATATATATTTTTTGATAATTTTGTGTCTGAACATACGGTGAGGGTGCACCAGCACCATGCGGCAGCACCGCACACGAATGCGAAAAACGTCCAATGCTAACGAACATAGCAGTGACAGAAGAAGTTGGGGGTGGAGTGGGGTTGTTTGTTTTTTGGTAAAAACGTTGGGTGATTTTCATATAGTATGTTAATTGTGTGCGCATACGAGGCACAATCGGAGAATTGCCCCGGTATGAAAAAAGCATTGTGACTGGTGGTGTCGCAGTACTACTGCATTGTCCATTTCCTTCTATTGTTTTCTAAGGTCCATCACTAACAGAAGCGTCTTTAAGGGATTGCCGAGTAAGTTGTATTGAGGAAATGGCGCACTCCGTGTGACCGCATGGAGTGAGGCGGTGCGTCATGGATGGGTGAGGATCCGCTTCCGCGTGCGGCTCCTTGGGTGACTGCTAGCTCCGTGTGTGTTGGCTGCGGGGCTGTGGCCGTATCCCTTTGGCCGTGGGATTGAACTGGAGGCGGTGGTGGCGTTTGGTCTCTTCTCCTCTTCCATGGCGGGTGGCTGCTGGCGGTGTGTGCGTTTGTTGTGTGGAGGGCCGAATCCTCTCACCCGCGGACTGACGGCACTGCGATGGTGTTTGTCTGTGAGGGCTGGTGTGGAGTTGCCGGCCAGGGTGAGGGTCTTGGCGATGCTTTTCCCGCCTGTCGTTTGTTTCTTCCGTGTGTTTGTGCTGCTTCTTGCTTTTTTCCCTTGTCACCATTTTCTCCTGTGTTCCTGCGTGGAGTGGCCGCATGCTCACGGGCCATGTTGATTGTGAGTGCCTCTTGGCGGCATCCATCCATGCATTTTTCTCTGTCTGTCTGTCTGTCTGCCCTTTCCTGTTGGTTGTGTGGCGTGTTTCACCGCGTGAGTGCTGGCCCGCACACACCGACGGCCTGTCGCGAATTGCCGTGTTGCTGCTCTTCTCTGTGGGCGATGGTCCTCCGTGCCGTCCCTTCCGGATTGTCTTGTCTCCTGCACTCCGCGTGGGTGTTGTGCTTCCCATTGATGTATCGGATGTATTGTCGCTGTTTTCCTCCTTCACTTATCGAACACACACAGACACGCTAGGAAGAAAAGCAAACAAGCGCTAATCGCCACTGTGGGATTCGAAGGCTCTGAAATGACCAACAGCACACACATTGCTCACGCGCACGTATATTTATATGCTCTCACTTGTTGCTGCCGTTAATGCACTCCGCACACACAACCGTCGCCGCGTGAGCGGATCCAGCGGAAGGAGAAGGGAAGGAGGAGAGTGAACAGCAGAGGCCCAACATGTCCCGGTGTGTGTGTGCTTTCGCGGTGCTGCGTCTTGTCGTGATGGTGATGTGCTGGGTCGCCTGTGGAGGGAGCGGGAGGTGTAAGGGAGTGAGGGTGAGTGGCAGCCGATCCCGCTTTGCAAATTGGTGTTCTCCACACACTTTTTTTCTCTTGACAGCCTCTTGCGGATCTTATGCCGTGGAGGGGGAGGGTATGAAGGGTTTTCTTTGATTATGAGGAGGATGAGTGGAACAATTCACTTTTGTGGCTTTTTCAGAGTTGTTGGCAACTAGTACGAGAAACATAAATTTGAGCAATTATAGGATGAAATTTTGGTGCTGTTCTGTGTATGCTGCTCCATTGCCGCTAATTCACAAGGTATCCACGGCGCGATTTAGTGCGGTGCTGTTCCGGCCGATGAGGGGAAGGGGATGGTGTCACTGGCGTGGTTGCGTCTGCGCGTCTTTGTGTCGCTGGTTGTTCTGTGGTGGGGATTGTCTTTGACCAGATGCTTCTGCGTGCCACTGTGTTTGGTTACTGTTGTTGCAGCCTTTTATCCCTTTTTTGACCGTGCAGCTAGAGATAATTTGTATTGACTTGCACAACTATCGCTTCAAGGTGTTAGGGATTCATTGCAGTATTAGGGTTAGCAGAAGTGTTATAACGATCTGTCGGAATTGTGTACCTGGATTCGCCATCTGTAGGAAGGGATTTGCTAGGTAGGAGTTACGGTTGACTGGGCGGAAGCGACACATCACGACAGCTTTATTGGTACCTGTTTGGGTTGGTGGATGTGGTCTGCGGTGGGTGCGTGTCCGTACAGCCGGCACCGTGTGCGGCACAGGGCCATTGCGACTGTGCGTGTGGCGCTGCTTGTTCTGTTGGCGCTGGTTGCGGCGTGGATGCCCGCAGTGCATGCGGTGGTGTTGCGACTGCGGGGCGGCACGGTGGACAGAGCCATCACGGTGGGCCGCGCCGTGGACACGGTGCTGATGGACGGCGTGTACATCACGAACGGCGTGGCTGTGGTGTTCGACGTTGCGGCGATGCTTCCCGGCGCGCTGCGCATCGAACTGAGGAACTGCGTGTGCGACGGCGGTGCGCAGATATACGTGCGGGGCTACAGCGGCGAGCCGGCGAGTGACCGGAGCCTGGAGGTGAGCGTGAGCGGGCTGTCGGGGAGCTACTGCTCGCTCGTGTTTGTGCACAACCTGCCGGCACGCACGAACGTGACGGTCCGTGACTCGACGATTGTGACGGCGGGGCCGATGCGCTACTCCCAGCTGAGCGGGCTGACGGACGCGGTGGCGTCGCCGCTTGTGCTGCACGCGACGTCGCTGTTGCAGACGCAGCTGCGTGTGAGCAACACTGTGCTGAGGTCGTCGCGGGCGGGCGGGTCGGCGGTGCACGTTGGCGGCGGTGTGGACCTGCTGTCGAGCGCGGTGGTGCTTGACGGCGTGTCGCTGGAGGCGTCGGGCGGTCCGACCGCGTCCGCGATGCATGTGGCGTCCTCGTCGCGTCTCAGTCTGCGGAGCCACTCGGTGTTCTCCGTGACGAGTGTGTCGGTTGTGAGCAGCGGCGGCGGCATTGTGCTTGGCGAGCGCCTCGCGGTGTTTGATTCGGTGCTGCGCTTCGTGGGCGTCGAGGGGTCTGTCGCGTCGTCGCTGGTGCGCTGCGACGGTGGGACGATCGGTGGCGGCGGGTGGCTGGAGCTGCACGACGTGTGGGCGGTGGGCGAGGCGTCGTCGGTGGCGTCGCTGTCGGGTGTGACGCTGAGCGGCGGCACCGTGTCGATTGTGCGCTGCGTTGCCACTGGCGCGACGCTTGTCTCCGGGCTGACGATCACGAGCGGCGTCGTGACCGTGCAGTGCAACCGTGCTGGCGGCCGCGTGCTGCGGAGCAGCGGCGACTACCGCATGGCCTGCCTGCCCTCCGTGAGCGTGGTACCGTGCGACGGCTGTGCGGCTGAGCTGGCGTGCTTCGATGCGCTGACGGCGTCGTTCTCCGACTGCGTGTGCAGCTGCCGCGCCGGCGGTGTGGGCGAGGCGTGCCTCCCGTTCGACGTGCCGCCTTCGAGGTCCGGTGGCGGTGGTGGCGGTGCGCAGGGCTGCGTGAGTGGCGTGACGCTGACTGAGTCGGTGACGGTTGGCGGCGGGCGTGCGACGGCATGCTTCGACTCGGTGGTGTTCAGCGGGCCGATCACTGTGGCGGTGGACCTGCGCTTGATGGATGCGTTCGCTGACGCGCTGAACGTGACGCTGCGCCACTGCGTGCTTGCGGGCGGCGCGCAGCTGCGGATTGGCGGCCTCAGCGAGAGCACGGCGCGCCTGATGCCCCACGTCCTCGTCAACATGACGAATGTGACGTCGCTGGAGGGCACGATTGTGCTGCATGGCGCGATGCCGCCGAACTCGAGTGTGCTGCTGGCGAACTCAACGCTGCGCGCGACGGTTGGCGGGTCGCAGTACGTGCCGACGACCCCTGGCCACGAGAAATTCCGGTACGGCCCCGCGCTTGTCCTGGACGGCGTTCGGCTGCTGTCGACGCGGTTTGTCATGACGCGGTCGACGCTGTTTTGTGGCGGGGGCTTGTGCGCTGCGATCCTCGTGGAGCGCGGCCTTGGCGTGAACCTGACCAGCGTCTTCTACATGGACAACTGCGTCGTTATGTCGCGGACGCACGTGATGTACGGTCTTGCGTCGGACCTGCGTGTTGTTAGCGGCTCCGTGTTCTCCATACAGAACAGCCTGTGGAATGCGCCGAGCACCGAATACTACAAGGGTGCGTGTGTGTTCAAGGACGTTGCGGTGGATGGTGGCAGCGTGCTGCAGATGGTGTCCAGCAATTTCCGTCTTGGCTTCGCCATGCTCATTGCAAACACGCTGACCGTGACTGGCGGCAGCTGGCTGGTGCACCGCGACAACGAGTTCCGAACCGCCTACGTTGTGTACGTGGCCAAGGAGAACGGCGTGACGTTCCGCGATCGGAGTGTGTGGTCGATAATTGACAACAACTTCACGTACGGCTCGTACTCGTCGACCATTGCACACATGACAAGCGTCTGGTCACTGTCATCCGACGCGCGCCCGATCATCTACGGCATGTGCAACGACGCAAGGGGCTCTCTCGTGGCGAATTACGGAGAAGAGCTCAATATTGGGGTGCCCGTGACGGTGTTGGACTGTGGTGCGTGCACTGTGGACGCCGTGTGCTTTGCTGCGAGGACGAGCGGCATCCGCGGCTGTGAGTGTGTGTGCGCTGCTGGCGGCTACGGTGACACGTGTCTACCAGCTGCGGTTCCGGACGGCCTTGGGCCGCTCCCGCTCCCCGATGCGAATGACACGGAGGTCCGCTGCGTGCACGGTGGCAGCATCAGCTCCGTGGACGATCCTGATCCCGGTGTGCGTGGTCTGTGCTTTGTCAATGTGACCTTTACTGCCGCGGTTTTTCTGGACCTGTCGTATTTTGACGCGCCACAGCATACACTCAACATCACGCTGCTGCAATGCGTCCTAATGGGCCTGTCGATCAAGGGGAGTGGTGCACGTGTGCACGTGAACGTGACTTCTTCGATGCTGGATTCTGGTGAGTTGGAGTTTAGGGGTGATTTTGGCTTGAGCTCCCAGATACTGGTGGCGGGCAGTAAGCTCTTGTCGAGGTCTCGCCACGCCATTTACTTCTCGAAATTTTCCTTTGGTGCGAACTCGACGCTGCTGCTACTCTGTAACCGCATCGAGGGAAATAGTTACGCAGTCTATTTCTTCCATACTTTTGTTGTTGATTGTGGCGGGATCGTTGCGAAGGGAAATACGCTGAGGACAACGGAGGAGGATGACGGTATGGAGTCCGTCTTTTGCATTTACGCTGTTTATGTGAAGAATGGCGGCTACTTTGACGTGGAGAACAACACGATAAGCGCAATCAGTGGCATTCATTTTTATGGGGATACCGTTGTGAGCTCCGCGGGGCTACTGAGAGTGGCGGACTGCACCTTTTTTGGAAGCGCGGAGGATTTTGAATCTGCGCTGTTGTATTTGGACGGCTCTGTTATTCTCGAGGGTGGTGCACAGTGGCGTGTGACGCGCAACAGCGTGAGTGCAGCATCAGTATTAATTATATCGCATTCCAAGTGCAAAATTAGGCTGTCAGGCAGCGGCACTATTGTGGCGCTTGCACACAACCGCCAGGTGGACGATAGCTGTCCTTTTGCTGAAATGTCTCTGTCAAACACGCTTGTGGATTCACCCGCGCACTTTGTTGTTGGGTGCAACCTGCAGGGCGGTGAGGAGGTGTCGTACGACGATTTGCTTCCGGAGGGCGTGGTGGTGTTCAAGTGCGGCACATGCAACGACGACGCGGCGTGCTACATGCCCGGGACGGAGTCGGTGGACCGCGGCTCGTGCTCGTGCAGCTGCAGGGTCGGATGGCATGGCGCGTCGTGTCTTCCCTTCGAGGTGCCCGATTCTATTGTGCCGCCCTTGCCGGAGAGAGCCGTCGACGGCGACACGAGCTGCGTGGTGAACCAGACGCTGACGAAAATTACGCTGAACATGTGGAAGACGCACCACTGCTACGTGGGTGTGACATTCAGCGGCGTGGGTGCTGTGCTGACTTTCTTTCTCAATCGTATGCCGCTGCATCTCCCCATCAACATCACGCTCACCAGGTGCACATTCCGTGAGGGTGCCGCGCTGCAGTTTGTTGGTGGTGCTGCGGCGGCCGAGTCAGCCGGCGTCCTGATCCGCGTGAGCCAGACGGTGATGCAATCCTCCGTTGTCACTTTTTCACTCGCCTTCCCGCAGCACTGCGACATCGCCGTCACGGAGGTTGACGCGGTGCAGGCCTCTGAGGTCCATTTGCCGGACATCAGGATTAGCACGTGGAGCGTCGTGCTGCTGCAGAACGTTGTGCTGACTACATCCTCGCTGCTGGTCAGCAACGTCAAGGCGCATGCAACGATTTACGGTGGGTTTGGTTTGTACTCTATTGGGACGCTGACGCTCGTGGCTGGCAGCTCGCTGTACGCGCGGTACTGCAGCTTCGATGGGTACACGCATCTGTTCTACGTCAACATTCTCAGTGCGAGTGACCACTCCGTTTTTGCGCTTCTCAACAATACAATGTCCTCCGGAACAAGCCTTGTGCATCAGTACTCTCGATTCATTGTTTCGGATCACAGCGTGTTGCGCGTGGTGGGGAACAGCGGCTCTGTGTCCTACGCCATCTTTGCGGACGATTTGTGGTCTCTTAAGCGGTCGAGCTGGCTGGATTGGCGCGACAACGACGTGGAGGTGGGTGCGATGTTCTATGACAGTGGCTCCGCTTTTGTGAGGATCGACAGCAACAGTGTGGTGACGCTGACGGGCTGCACGATGGGCTCGACGGGGTTGTCGGTGGCTTTGCTGAAGCGGATTGACGCCGGCTACCGGTTCGTTGCTGGGTGTCTGACGGTCGCGGGACGATTGGTGACGACGGCGGCAGAGCTGGCGCTCCACGGCATCACCAACGTGACGACGGTTGCCGCGTGCGGGGAGTGCACGAAGGAGGGAGACTGCTTCGCTCCGCTGACGACGGCGGTCGTTGACTGCAAGTGCCAGTGCGCTGCTGGAGGGCACGGCGATGTGTGCGTCCCGGCGCCTGTGCCTGCTGGCCCGCCGCCACCGCCACTGCCCACGTTGCCGATTGGTGAGTGCATCAGCGACATGGTGTACCCCGAGGTTGCGCAGGCTGTGGGCGGCGGGCTGTCGTGGCTGTGCTACCGTAACGTGACGTTCAGCGGGGGCGGCATGAGCCTGACAGTGCTGGTCGGGGCGATGACGGGCGATGTGGTGAACGTCACTTTCGATGGATGCACGTGGAGGGACGGCGCCGTGCTGTTGCTGCTGGGCAACGCGTACGCTGCTGTGGGGTCGCTGAACATCGTCGTCACCGGCAACACTTTCTATGACGCGCTGCTCAGCCCGGAGGGTGTGTTCCCACCGCACACGAACATCACGATCAGCGGGAACCGCTTCACTGTCACGAGGCTGATCCCTCGGCCGGGTTTTGACATTAGGAGGCCGTCGTGTGTTGCGATGAATGGACTGGTGATCGCCAACGACTCCGCGGTGGTGCTCAGTGGCAATGCGTTTCATAGCGTGAGGACATCGTCGAGCGCCATTCACGTTGTCAGATCTGCGCTGAGGGTGTTGTGGCACTCCGTGTTTGCGGTGATGGGCAACGCGTTTCATATGTACGGCGGTAACGGTACCTTGATATATTTTGAGGGGACTAGGCAGTCTTTATCGCTGAGTGTACTGAACAACTCTGCCGTGGTGATCCGAGGCAACGTTGTGACGAGTTCAGTGAAGCGCTTCATGTTACTTCCTTGGGCATCCCATGTAGAGTCCCATTCAGCGGTTGTGTTTCAGGGCAACGACATGCAGGGAAGCTCGGTTGTGTTTATCTCAGGCTACACCTCCAACATTTACTACAACTCCTGGCTGCATTTGAGCGACAATCTCTGTCGCGTGTCCCCATCGGTTGTTTTTGCCGTCCTGAGCCCCAGGGTGAATCTCCGCGACTCCACGGTGTCTGTGTCCGGCAACCGATTCATGTCCAGCACGGGCACGCCGAGAGTGCTGTGGATATTTTCAGGGTCTGACGACCTCACAAACGGAGCGATTGTGGCCGCGTGCAACACTGTGAACGGCGAGGAGGAGGTGAGGTACAACATCCCGTCCGCGTACAATGCCACCATCCTGACCTGCGACGACCCATGCGCTCTTGCGGCGTCGTGTTTCCCCGCTTACACGACGACGGCCTCGAGTGATGGCTGCGCCTGCACGTGCGCGGAGGGCGGCCACGGCGATGCGTGCCTGCCCGTCGCTGTCCCCGAGCCACCGAGCACTGACGGCGCCGACTTGTGCGTGCGGGAAGTGCGTGTGGGTGTGGAGGTGAACGTCGGTCTTGGGACTTCGGTAGCGTGCTATGTTGGTGCGACCTTTGCGGCGGACTTCGTGGTGGACGTGGAGTCGATGTCAGGGAGCGTGCGCAACGTGACGCTGGCGAACTGCACGTTTGTGGACGGAGCGAGCCTGTACGTTGTTGGGTGGCGGTCCGACCCGACTGCTGGCGAGCGCGCCGATGTGCTGATCAGCGGGCTTGAGTCGCAATCCGGCGGCGGCGTGGTGGTGGCGAACCGATTTCCGCCGGGCTCGCGCGTCACCGTGGTGGACTCGGTGCTGATCGCAGAGAAGCGTGTTGCGTACCGCAGCGTCTACGACCTTGGCGATGCGTCCGCGTGCCTTGTGGTGCACAACGTGAGTTTGACGGGGAGCGTGCTGACCATCGCGCGTACGCACGTGGCGGCGGTGTTCGGCGACGCTGTTGGCGTGTTGTTTGTTGGCGGCGTGGCACTGTCATCGCGCGGTGCGCTGTACGTGGACGGGCTGTTGGTGCAGACGGCGCTGGGGCTGTGCGTGTCGGTGGAGGGCGGTGTTGCTGCCAGCGGCGGCTCCGTGGTGGCGTTTGTTGACAGCGACTTCCTGCTGTGCAAGCACGCGGTGTCTGTGCGTGGGGCTGTGAGCGTGTCGGGCTCCGCTGTGGCGCTTGTGCGAAGCGAATTTTCGTCGACGGAGGAATACGCGGTGGCGTTTTATTCGACGGTGAGTCTGGCCGGTGGGTCGATGCTGCTGGCGAAGGGCAACGTGCACGACGGCGTCTCGAGGGAGATGCTCTACGCCGCTGGCGCCGTGACCGCTGCTGGGAGCACGCTGAGCTTTGTGCACAACCGAGCGCTGCTGCCGCGGATGGTCTCGGTGAGCCTGTCGCTTGCGGCTGGGGCGCATTTGAGGGTGGCGTGCAACGACGCTGGTGGACGTGTCCTGTCGACGGCGGAGGAGTACGCAGCGGCTGGTTTTGGCGACGCTGGGAGCATCGACGTTGCTGGGTGCGACGCCTGCGACAGGGACACGCACTGCTATGCGCCCGGGACGGCGTCTGCGACCATGAGGAACGGTGTGTGCGTGTGCTTGTGCGGCAGCGGCGGGTACGGCGAGGCGTGCGTGCCTGTGGGTGCTCCTGCACTGCCGCCCGCTGCGGGCACTGCGTCGAGTGTGTTCGTCCGCGAGGGCGTGACGGTGCGGTCGGTGTTCGTTGTGCCTGCCGGCGCGAGCGAGGTGACGCTGCGCCACGTTGTGCTGGACGGCGCGAGTCCTGTGCTCTACGTGCCGTGGATGGTGCGAGACGGCGTGCGAATCGTTGTGCAGAACGTGTCGCTGCTGAACGGTGCCGTGCTGTACGTGATGGGCGGTGGAGCGTTGCGCGGTGCGGCGGGGAGCGACGAGAGCGGGCCGGTGGAGCTGTCCGTGTGCGACGTGGAGGCGCTGAACGGTGCGCTTGTGCTGACCGGCACGTATCCCGTGGGGTCTGTGCTGACGGTGACGGACTCCCTGCTTGTTTCCGCGAGGCCGACGTCGCTTGTGTATCTTTCCGGCTCGCAGTCCTCGCCGTACGCACCGGTGCTTGTGCTTTCTGGCCTGCGGCTGGTGCGGTCCGTGCTGGTTGTGTCCGGCGTTGCTCTCGTGACGGTGATGACTGGTGGGCGGACGGTGGCGGTGGACGGCGCGGTGCTAGAGCTTGTCGGTGGCGGTGTCGCGCTGGACGCGGCTGTGCTCGGTGGCGAATATGCGTTGTACGCGAGTGCGCGCGTGGTTGCGTCGGAGGGCGCTGTGCTGCGCGTGTCGGGGAGCCAGGTGTACGCCGCGCATGGGTTGGTGTTCGACAGCGGGGTGGCGGCCAGCGCGTCCGCCGTCGTGGTGAACGACAACGCCGGTGTGCTGACGGATGGCGCGCTGCTGGTGCTGCGGGGGTTGGCGTCGTTTGTGTCCGGGTCGTGGCTGTCGGTGCGCGGCAACAGCATCCGCGGCAGGCTCCTGTCGGTGCCGTCGTACCCGCGCAGTGCGGACCTCGTGCGGAGCACACTGACGCTCCACGGGAACGCGGGCAGCGGGACTGTCGTGATGGACGGCACCGTTGCGCTTGTAGGCACCGGCCGACGGTTCGTCGTGGGGTGCCTTACGCTCAACGAGCAGGCGCTGCAGCCGATGGACTACAGGTCCGCCGGCATCATCGGGGAATTCCGTCCCGTGGCGTGTGGCGTGTGCGATGCCGACGTGCACTGCTTTGCAGCTGCGACGAGGACGATGTCGGGGTCGTGCCGCTGCCGCTGTGCTGAGGGCGGGTACGGGCGCGACTGCCTGCCGGTGTACCTGCCGCACGTGGACGGGTGCAACCGCACACCTGGCATGCCGCCGCTGAGCCACACGGCGACGCTGACGGAGACGCGCAGCCTGACGCCGACGTGGACACCGAGCCTGAGCATGGCGCACTACAGTCCGACGCATTACGGGCCGACGGAGACGCTGCAGGTGACGGAGACGACGGCGCTGCCGCCCACGCGGACCCCGACGGCGTCGGTGAGCGGCACGCTGTGGTGGAGCGACGTGGCGTGCCCGACGCTCGCCGTGACGACGACGGCGGCTGGTGGGAGCCTGACGCAGAACGACATCCGCGGCGGTGGGAGCGCCGTCCCGACGCGGCTGATGGTGGCGCTGCCGCCGCCGTTTCGTTGGGCACGCGACCCGCAGCTTGGCACGCACCTGAGCTTCGTGCCGGTGTCGACGGGGCAGCCGAGCGGTTTCGGTGGTCCGTGGGGAGCGATGCTGAGCAACGCGACGTGGGTGCGCAGCGCGACGAATCCGTCCACCGTCCTGGAGCTGGCTGTGCCCGTGCACCGCGGTTACTTCATTGGTGCCGACGAGACGATAGTCATTCGCTGCGACGCTGTGGCGGTGTTCGGCGGCTGCAAGGGTGTGCTGCTTGGGTCTTTCACGATCGCGTCCGACACGCTGCCCGCCGCCGCCAGCGCCCTCTCGGCGATCACCGGCGTTGTTGCGGGTGCGGCGGCTGTTGCGGTGGTGGTGACCGGCGGGCTGGGCTCCATCCTGGGGATGCAGGCAATCGGCGTGTTTGCGAGGATGTCGTGCGCCTCGGCGCAGGAGCGTGCGAGCACCGTTGCGCTGCCGTACTTCCTGTCGGTGTTCGCTGCCCTTGACCCGCTGTGGATGGTGGTGGGCAACGCGCTGCTGGCCGCTGTGTTCGGGTGCGTGCACTGCGGTGTGACGGCGGCCTTCCAGCGGTGGCGCGGCGTGGACGCGGCGAGTGCGTGGGCGGCGATGCGCTTCCCGAGCCTGACTTACGTCGTGGCGCACGCGATGCACCTCGGCATCTTCTTCGGCTCCGTTCTTTCACTGGCGATGCCCGGCGCCCGCGTGCAGCACCGCGTGATTGGTGTCGTTGGCGTGCTGTACGGTGTGGCGTTCCCTGCTGGTGTGTGCTACTTGATTGCCCGCCACACGGGCGCGAGCTTCACGAGGTACTGGCAGTTTTCGAGGAAGCCGCTGCACGAGCGACTGCTGTACCCCGTCGGGTATTGGCACCCTGCGGCGCAGCAGCGGATGTACGGCAGCATGCTGACGAGCATGAGGGGCAGCCACGTGTACTGGTGCGTGTTCCAGCTGTCGGTGCTGTGTGTGGTGTGCCTGATTGCGGCTGTGCACCCGCCCTTGGGAGGCTGCCACGTCCAGTACTTCTGCATGGCGGCTGTGCTGCTTGCGGGCGCGGGCGTGGTTGCCTTCGCGAACATGATGCGCTCGGCCTTTCTGACGGTGATGCACGCGGCGGGCTTTGTGCTCCTTGCGGCGCTGTGCGTGGTCAGCGCGGCGAACCACCTTGCGCCGAGCGACGGCGGTGCGAGGGCGTACGTGGCTATCGTGCTGCTGCTGACGACTGTGGTGCTTGCGGTCACTGTGTACGGCATGGTTGTGTGGTACGCGGAGGACCGCCACTGGCAGGAGCTGCGCGAGCCGCGGCGTGGTGGGCTGGAGGCGCTGCTGCGCGATGACGAGGATGGCGACGAGGACGCGCAGAAGCCGCACGAAATGACTTCATTGTCGTACGCCTCAGGCACCACCGTTGCGTCGTCGTACCGACCACCCGCACCACAGCAGGAGCCCATGGCGGTGACACCCGCTTCGACACTCTGAGCCTGTTCGACGGTGCATCCAGTGCGAGCTGCAGCGTTAATTGTGCCCCTCTGGACAGGTGAAGATGCTCTGCTTGACGAAAAATGTAGCGCAGTTTCTCCTTTTTGGGGTGGAAAGGCTCCGCCCACCAACCGTACTGTTACGCGGTGAGAAGATAAAGCCCTCGCAGATGCGGCATAACGTGGATGCTTCTGGCAGGTATCTTCTTTCTTTCCATTATTCATAGATTGATTGGGTGATTGCTTCATTGCTTTTATTTTATTTTATCGATTATCGACGACAACGGATTATTACACTATCACGCTAGCCCGGGGCGGATGCGGAAGGGGTGTGTGCGTGTGTTTTGCGCCCGCCGCTGCAGCACCGTGTATGGGGGCTGCTGCTCTCTCTCTTTCATATCTATACTGTGTAATGAGTAAGTGCTCGACGATGGTGGTTGTTGTGCGGGCCATAGGATGCATTCAGAAAAGCGTTAGGGAAAACAATCGATGAGGCCCTTCTGTGACGCGCCACCTCCTGGAGGTTGTGAGTGTGCGTTGCTGGCTGACATGAGGGAGGGCGTGGGTGCCACGGCTGTGCGGCTGCGCAGTCACCCATCGGACTCCGCCCCGACCGCGTCATTGATTGTTGGTTTGTTTCTATTTTTTTGTGCGGGTGCCTGCAGTGACTCTCCCTCCTGTTGCACGAGGACCGTGTGGGAGGGCATGCTCGTCGCTCTTTATACTTCTGATGTTGTATGGGAGGAACGGCAAAAAAATATGTGGGATGACGTTTTTTTTTTTGCGTATGTGTGTATATATTTATCGACGTGTTTCTGTGGATTATTTTATTATTTCTTTCTTCTCTCCTTCTTTTTACGTCGCTTTACACTTGTCTCAGTGTTTGCTTTATTGCGGTCACACACGGGTAGCTTGAGCCGCGAATAGTTTTTTCTTTTTGATGTCATTTTGTGTTATACGCTGACGCGGTCACGTTCGTCAAGTGCCCACTTTCCACAGCATGGCGTTTGATATTTTGGAGTCATCTCAGATGTAACGCCGGCACCGCCGCCGTGGCAGTCATGGGAATTAAGATGGAACGTGGGGCAGCGAAATATATTGTGCTGCACATGTGTCTGTTGCATTTGCTCTGTTGAGGAGGTCTTCAATTCAGAGGAAGAGGGATGGACACTGCACGATGCTTTGGCTTGGAGGAGTTATTACCCTTTTTTATTGTTGGTATGATCTTTGGTTCCCGCCCGTGCCTGCCCCGATTGCTTCCCCTGAGTGAAGCTGCGCCATGGCCATTATTATTATTATTTTTTTGGTTGTTTGCAGGAGGAAAAACACGTTGCGAGTGACGAAACCACACTTCATTGCATGCGGCGTCCAGGGAGGTACGTATTTTAGATGGAGTGTGCATATGTGGATGTCACGTGAGAAGGAACGGGGGATGACTGATCAGCCGTCACTCCTTTTCTGGAGAGTGTGCTCCTCTTTTTTTTCTGTTGCCCTTTTGTGTCGGGGCACGGCGGGATTGGGCAGCACCATCCCACGAAGGGCCCTGCACACATACACACTCTTATGCCACTGTCGCCCCCGGAGTGGGGTGCAAATCCAATTTTTGCTGCTTTTGCATTGGCGCAATTATTTTTATTTATTATTGGCTGACGCCACACTGTCCGGCGTGTCACTTTGATTGGATTGTGTGGGACTGCTCGCCAACACCATCGAACGAAGCAGGCCGACGACTTCCCGTATTTGAATGCCATCTTGCACGCACGTATTTTTTTCACTTGTTCAGTTGACGTGCACTCTGGCAGCGAGGGATTTGGAACTATGCGTGCGTGGAATTCTTCCTTCCATGTGGACTGCGGGCAGCACCGAGGGGCTGTCAATTTAACTCCGCAGAGTTGTTGTGTCTCT
>NW_001849430.1:70369-73774 GCF_000209065.1 Trypanosoma cruzi
CTTTTTCTTTTTCTTCCTGTGTATGCCGTGCACTTATGATTTTGCTGTTTGTTGTGCAATGCAGAACCATCTGTTACACTAGCGGCACCAATGGTCATGTGTCTTTTTGACAGGATCGTGCAACTTGGCACCGCGGCTGTGTGAGACTGCGCGGGTGGTGGGAGGGCGGTGACATCACCGGGCTGACTGCGTCTGCGCTTCTTTTTGTCGCTGGTTGTGCTTTGGTGGGAATGTCTGAGGTTGGATGCTTCTTTGTGCCACTGTGTTACTGTTGTTTCTGCCTTCTTCCCCTCTGACCGTGCAGTTAGAGATACTTTGGCTTGATCAGCACAACTATCGTTTCAAGGTATTAGTTATTGCTCGCGGCAGTATTAGGACAAGTAGTAGTGGTATAGCGATCTATCGGATTTGTGCTTTTGGATTCTCCATCCATAGGAAGGGATTTATTAGAAAGGTGCTACGGTCGACGGTGCGAGTGTGACACACCACGACAGCCCTGTTGGTACCTGTTTGGGTCTGTGGATGTGGTGTGCGGTGGGTGCGTGTCCGCGCAGCCGGCACCGTGTGCGGTGCAGGGCCATTGCGGCTGTGCGTGTGGCGCTGCTCGTGGTGTTGTCGCTGGTTGCGGCGGCGGCATGGATGCCCGCGGTGCATGCGGTGGTGTTGCGACTGCGGGGCGGCACGGTGGACAGAGCCATCACGGTGGGCCGCGCCGTGGACACGGTGCTGATGGACGGCGTGTACATCACGAACGGCGTGGCTGTGGTGTTCGACGTTGCGGCGATGCTTCCCGGCGCGCTGCGCATCGAACTGAGGAACTGCGTGTGCGACGGCGGTGCGCAGATATACGTGCGGGGCTACAGCGGTGAGCCGGCGAGTGACCGGAGCCTGGAGGTGAGCGTGAGCGGGCTGTCCGGGAGCTACTGCTCGCTCGTGTTTGTGCACAACCTGCCGGCACGCACGAACGTGACGGTCCGTGACTCGACGATTGTGACGGCGGGGCCGATGCGCTACTCCCAGCTGAGCGGGCTGACGGACGCGGTGGCGTCGCCGCTTGTGCTGCACGCGACGTCGCTGTTGCAGTCGCAGCTGCGTGTGAGCAACACTGTGCTGAGGTCGTCGCGGGCGGGCGGGTCGGTGGTGTACTTTGGCGGCGACGTGGACCTGCTGTCGAGCGCGGTGGTGCTTGACGGCGTGTCACTGGAGGCGTCGGGCGGTCCGACCGCGTCCGCGATGCATGTGGCGTCTTCGTCGCGTCTCAGTCTGCAGAGCCACTCGGTGTTCTCCGTGACGAGTGTGTCGGTTGTGAGCAGCGGCGGCGGCTTTGTGCTTGGAGAGCGCCTCGCGGTGTTTGATTCGGTGCTGCGCTTCGTGCGCGTCGAGGGGTCTGTCGCGTCGTCGCTGGTGCGCTGCGACGGTGGGACGATCGGTGGCGGCGGGTGGCTGGAGCTGCACGACGTGTGGGCGGTGGGCGAGGCGTCGTCGGTGGCGTCGCTGTCGGGTGTGACGCTGAGCGGCGGCGCCGTGTCGATTGTGCGCTGCGCTGCCACTGGCGCGACGCTTGTCTCCGGGCTGGCGATCACGAGCGGCGTCGTGTCGGTGCAGTGCAACCGTGCCGGCGGCCGCGTGTTGCGGAGCAGCGGCGACTACCGCATGGCCGGCCTGCCCTCCGTGAGCGTGGTGCCGTGCGACGGCTGTGCGGCCGCGCTGGCGTGCTTCGATGCGCTGACGGCGTCGTTCTCCGACTGCGTGTGCAGCTGCCGCGCCGGCGGTGTGGGCGAGGCGTGCCTGCCGTTCGACGTGCCGCCTGCGAGGACCGGCGGCGGTGGCGATACTGCGCAGGACTGCGTGAGTGGCGTGACGCTGACGGAGTCCGTGACGGTTGGCGGCGGGCGTGCGACGGCATGCTTCGACTCGGTGGTGTTCAGCGGGCCGATCACTGTGGCGGTGGACCTGCGCTTGATGGATGCGTTCGCTGACGCACTGAACGTGACGCTGCGCCACTGCGTGCTTGCGGGCGGCGCGCTGCTGCGGATTGGTGGCCTCAGCGAGATCACGGCGCACCTGGTTCCGCACGCCCTCGTCAACATGACGAACGTGACGTCGCTGGAGGGCACGATTGTGCTGCATGGCGCGATGCCGCCGCACTCGACTGTGCTGCTGGCGAACTCAACGCTGCGCGCGACGGTTGGGGGGTCGCAGTACGTGCCGACGACCCCTGGCCACGCGGGATCCCGGTACGGCCCCGCGCTTGTTCTGGACGGCGTCCGGCTTCTGTCGACGCGGTTTGTCATGACGCGGTCGATGCTGGTGTGCGGCGGAGAATCGTGCGCTGCGATCCTCGTGGAGCGCGGCCTCGTCGCGAACCTGACCAGCGTCTTCTACATGGACAACTGCGTCGTTATGTCGCGGACGCACGTGATGTACGCTCTTGCGTCGGACCTGCGTGTTGTTAGCGGCTCCGTGTTCTCCATACAGAACAGCTCGTGGATTTTACCGAGCACCGAATACTACAGGGGAGCGTGTATGTTTGGGGACATTGTGGTGGCTGGCGGTAGCGTGATGCAGGTTGTGTCCAGCAATTTCCGTCTTGGCTTCGCCATGCTCATGGCAAACACGTTGACCGTGGCTGGCGGCAGCTGGCTGGTGCACCGCGACAACGAGTTCCACACGGCCTACGTTGTGTACGTGGCCAAGGAGAACGGTGTGGCGTTCCGCGGTCGGAGTGTGTGGTCGATACTTGACAACAACTTCACGTACGGCTCGTACTCGTCGACCACTGCGTGCATGACAAGTTTTTGGTCACCACCATCCGACACGCGCCCGACCATCTACGGCATGTGCAACGAGGCAAGGGGCTCACCTGTGACGGATTACCAAGAAGAGCTTAATATTGGGACGCCCGTGACGGTGCTGGACTGTGGTGCGTGCACGGTGGACGCCGTGTGCTTTGCAGCGAGGACGAGCAGCATCAGCGGCTGTGAATGCGTGTGCGCTGCTGGCGGCTACGGTGACACGTGCCTGCCAGCTGCGGCTCCGGACGGCCTTGGACCGCTTCCGCTCCCCGACGCGAGGGACACGGAGGTCCGCTGCGTGCACGGTGGCAGCATCGGCTCCGTGTACGATCCTGATCCCGGTGTGCGTGGTCTGTGCTTTGTCAACGTGACCTTCACCGCCCCGATGTTGCTGGACCTGTCGTATTTTGACGCGCCACAGCATACACTCAACATCACGCTGCTGCAGTGCGTCCTAATGGGCCTGTTGATCAGGGGGAGTGGTGCGCGCGTGCACGTGAGCGTGACATCCTCGATGCTGGATTTTGGTGCATTGGAGTTTACAGGTGATTTTGGCGTGAGCTCCCAGATACTGGTGGTGGGCAGTACGCTTGTGGCGACAGCGGGCCAC
>NW_001849430.1:73874-77388 GCF_000209065.1 Trypanosoma cruzi
TTGATGGTGGCGGGATCATTGTGAAGGGAAATACGCTGATCACAACGGAGGAGGGTCAGGGTGTGGAATCATCTGTTTGCGTTAATGCTATTGATGTGAGGAACGGCGGCTACTTTGACGTTGAGAACACCACGATGAGTGCTGCTAATGGTGTTTATATTTTTGGGGATACCACCGTGAGCACCGCGGGGCTGCTGCGAGTGGCGGACTGCATCTTTATTGGCAGCACGAAGGTTTTGACTTCTGCGCTGTCGTATTTGTCTGGCTCGGTGACCCTCGAGGGAGGTGCGCAGTGGCGTGTGGAGGGCAACAGCGTGGGTGCAGCCTCGGTATTAAATATTCCTCATTTTCAGCACAAAATTCAGCTGTCGGGCAGCGGCACCACCGTGGCGCTTGCACACAACCGTCGGGTGGACTCGAGTGTTTCCTTCGCCAAATTTCTCCCATCGAGCATTGTCGTGAAGTTACCCGCGCGGTTTGTGGTTGGGTGCAACCTGCAGGGCGATGGGGAGGTGTCGTACGACGATGTGTTTCCGGAGGGCGTGGAGGTGTTCAGGTGTGGCACATGCAACGACGACGCGGCGTGCTACATGCCCGGGACGGAGTCGGTGGACCGCGGCTCGTGCTCGTGCAGCTGCAAGGACGGATGGCATGGCGCGTCGTGTCTTCCCTTCGAGGTGCCCGACACGGTTGTGCCGCCCGTGGCGGAGAGAGCCGTGGACGGCGACACGAGCTGCGTGGTGAACCAGACGCTGACGAGCCTAGCGCTGGACATGTGGAAGACACACCACTGCTACGTGGGTGTGACGTTCAGCGGCGTGGGTGCAGTGCTGACGTTTTTCCTCGACAGTATGCCGCTGCATCTCCCCATCAACATCACGCTCACCAGGTGCACATTCCGTGAGGGTGCCGCGCTGCAGTTTGTTGGTGGTGCTTCTGCGGCCGAGTCATCCGGCGTCCTGATCCGCGTGAGCCGGACTGTAATGCGGTCCTCTGTTGTTGCTTTTGCACTTGCCCTCCCGCAGCACTGCGACATTGCCGTCACGGAGGTTGACGCGGTGCAGTCCTCCGAGGTCCAGCTGCCACACATTAGGACCAACATGCTGAGCGTATTTTTACTGGTGAGCATCATGTTTAGTGCGTCCTCGCTGTTGGTCAGCAACATCAAGGCTCATTCCTTGAGGTACGGTGCGCTTGGTTTGTACTCGACAGGGACGCTGACGCTGGAGCGTGGCAGCTCGCTGTATGTGCAGTACTGCAGCTTCGCTGGGTACATGCATATGTTTTACGTGAATATCCTCAGTGTGAGTGACCACTGCGTTTTTGCGCTGCTCAACAATACAATGTCCTCCGGGACAAGCCTGCTGTGTCAGCAACAAGAATTGAGCGTGTCAGATCACAGCGTGCTGCGCGTGGTGGGGAACAGCGGCCCCGTGTCCTATGCCATATATTCACTAAGCTTTTTTACCGTCCACTATTCAAGCTGGCTGGATTGGCGCGACAACGACGTGGGAGTGGGTGCGATGTTTCATTACTCCCTAATAACTACTATGAACATCGACGGCAGCAGTGTGGTGACGCTGACGGGCTGCAAGATGGGATCGACGGGGCTGTCGGTACCTCTGCTATCGCAGGCTGACGCCGGCTACCGGTTCGTTGCTGGGTGCCTGACGGTCGCGGGACGGGAGGTGACGACGGCGGCAGAACTGGGGCTGAACGGCATCACCAACGTGACGACGGTTGCTGCGTGCGGGGAGTGCACGAAGGAGGGCGACTGCTTCGCCCCGCTGACGACGGCTGTCATTGACTGCAAGTGCCATTGCGCTGCTGGAGGGCACGGCGATGTGTGTGTCCCGGTGCCTGTGCCTGCTGGCCCGCCACCGCCGCCACTGCGGCCACCACCCACGCCGCCACCGCCGCCGGTTGGTGAGTGCATCAGCGACATGGTGTACCCCGAGGTTGCGCAGGCAGTGGGCGGCGGGCTGTCGTGGCTGTGCTACCGTAACGTGACGTTCAGCGGGGGCGGCATGAGCCTGACGGTGCTGGTTGGGGCGATGACGGGCGACGTGGCGAATGTCACGTTCGATGGATGCACGTGGAGGGACGGTGCCGTGCTTTTGCTGTTGGGCAACGCGTACGCCGCTGTTGGGGCGCTGAACATAGTCGTCACCGGAAACAGATTTAGTGACGCGCTGCTCAGCCCGGAGGGCGTGTTTCAGCCGCACACGAAAATCACGATCAGCGTGAACCGCTTCACGGTCACGAGGCCGATCCCTCGGCCGGGCTTGGAACTTGACTGCCCGTCGTGTGTTGTGATGAATGGACTGGTGATCAGCAACGACTCCGCGGTGGTGCTGAGTGGCAATGTGTTTCAGAGCGTGACGACATCGTCAAGCGCCATTTACGTTGTTGGATCTCCGCTGAGGGTTTTATGGAAATCCCTGTTTGCGGTGCTGAGCAACACGTTTCACATGGCTGGCGGTGACGGTACGCTGATATATCTTGAAGGACCTAGATACTCCTCATCGCTGAGTGTACTGAACAACTCTGCCGTGGTGATTCGAGGCAACGCTGTGACGAGGCCGGTGAAGTGCTTCGTGTTACTTATTTGGACCTTAGACGTGGAGTCTCATTCAGCGGTTGTGTTTCAGGGCAACGAGATGCAGCGAAGCTCGGTTGTGTTTTATTCAAGCGACTCCTCCAACATCTACTACAACTCCTGGCTGCAGTTGAGCGGCAACCTCTGCCGTGAATCCCCATCGGAAGCGTTTGCCTTTCTTTATCCCAAAGTGAATCTCCGCGACTCCACGGTGTCTGTGTCCGGCAACCAATTCGTGTCCAGCACGGTCTCGCCGACAGTGCTGCTGATACCTAAAAGTTCCCGCGATCTCACGAACGGAGCGATTGTGGCCGCGTGCAACACCGTGAACGGCGAGGAGGAAGCGAACTACGCCATCCCTTCTGTGTACAATGCCACCATTATGACCTGCAGCGACCCATGCACTCTCGCGGCGTCGTGCTTCCCTGCGTACACGACGACGGCCTCGAGTGAAGGCTGCGCCTGCGCGTGCGCTGAGGGCGGCTACGGCGATGCGTGCCTGCCCGTTGCTGTCCCCGAGCCACCGGGCACCGACGGCGCCGACTTGTGCGTGCGGGACGTGCGTGTGGATGTGGAGGTGAACGCCGGTCTCGGGACGTCGGTGGCATGCTACGTTGGCGTGACCTTTGCGGCGGACGTCGTGGTGGACGTGGAGTCGATGTCGGGGAGCGTGCGCAACGTGACGCTGGCGAACTGCCTGTTTGTGGGCGGAGCGAGCCTGTACGTTGTTGGGTGGCGGTCCGACCCGACTGCTGGACAGCGTGTCGATGTGTTGATCAGCGGGCTTGAGTCGTGCTCCGGCGGCGGCGTGGTGGTGGCGAACCGATTTCCGCCGGGCTCGCGCGTCGCTGTGGTGGACTCGGTGCTGATTGCAGAGAAGCGTGTTGCGTACCGCGGCGCCTACGGCCTTGGCGA
>NW_001849430.1:77488-79369 GCF_000209065.1 Trypanosoma cruzi
CCGTGACGCTGTTGGCGTGTTGGTGGTTGGCGGCGTGGCGCTGTCGTCGCGCGGTGCGCTGTACGTGGACGGGCTGTCGGTGCAGACGGCGCTGGGGCTGTGTGTGTCGGTGGAGGGCGGTGTCGCGGCCAGCGGCGGCTCCGTGGTGGCGTTTGTTGACAGCGACTTCCTGCTGTGCAAGCACGCGGTGTCTGTGCGTGGGGCTGTGAGCGTGTCGGGCTCCGCCGTGGCGCTTGTGCGGAGCGAATTTTCGTCGACGGGGGACTACGCGGTGGCGCTTTATTCGACGGTGAGTCTGGCCGGCGGGTCGATGCTGCTGGCGAAGGGCAACGTGCACGACGGCGTCTCGAGGGAGATGCTCCACGCCGCTGGCGCTGTGACCGCTGCTGGGAGCACGCTGAGCTTTGTGCGCAACCGAGCGCTGCTGCCGCGGATGCTGTCGCTGAGCCTGTCGCTCTCGGCTGGGGCACATGTGAGGGTGGCGTGCAACGACGCTGGTGGACGTGTCCTGTCGACGGCGGAGGAGTACGCAGCGGCTGTTTTTGGCGACGCTGGGAGCATCGACGTTGCTGGGTGCGACGGCTGCGACAGGGACACGCACTGCTACGCGCCCGGGACGGCGTCGGCGACCATGAGGAACGGTGTGTGCGTGTGCGTGTGCGGCAGCGGCGGGTACGGCGAGGCGTGCGTGCCTGTGGGTGCTCCTGCACTGCCGCCCTCTGTGGGCACCGCGTCGAGTGTGTTTTTCCGCGAGGGCGTGACGGTGCAGTCGGTGTTCGTTGTGCCTGCCGGCGCGAGCGAGGTGACGCTGCGCCACGTTGTGCTGGACGGCGCGAGTCCTGTGCTCTACGTGCCGTGGATGGCGCGAGACGGCGTGCGAATCGTTGTGCAGAACGTGTCGCTGCTGAACGGAGCTGTGCTGTACGTGATGGGCAGTGGAGCATTGCGCGGTGCAAGGACGGCGGAGAGCAACGAGGGCGGGCCGGTGGAGCTGTCCGTGTGCGATGTGGAGGCGCTGAACGGTGCGCTTGTTCTGACCGGCACTTTTCCCGCGGGGTCCGTGCTGACGGTGACGGACTCCCTGCTTGTTTCCGCGAGGCCGACGCCGCTTGTGTATCTTTCCGGCTCGCAGTCGTCGCCGTACGCACCGGTGCTTGTGCTTTCTGGCCTGCGTCTCGTGCGGTCCGTGCTGATTGTGTCCGGCATTGCCCTCGTGACGGTGATGACTGGTGGGCGGACGGTGGTGGTGGACGGCGCGGTGCTGGAGCTTGTCGGTGGCGGTGTCGCGCTGGACGCGGCTGTGCTCGGCGGCGAATATGCGTTGTACGCGAGTGCGCGCGTGGTTGCGTCGGGGGGCGCTGTGCTGCGCGTGTCGGGGAGCCAGGTGTACGCCGCGCATGGGTTGGTGTTTGGCAGCGGTGTGGAGGCCAACGCGTTCGCCGTCGTAGTGAACGACAACGTCGGTGCGCTGACCGATGGCGCGCTGCTGGTGCTGCGGGGGTTGGCGTCGTTTGTGTTCGGGTCGTGGCTGTCGGTGCGCGGCAACAGCATCAGCGGCAGGCTTCTGTCGGTGCCGTCGTACCCGCGCAGTGCGGATCTTGTGCAGAGCACGCTGACGCTATACGGGAACGCCGGCAGCGGGACTGTCGTGATGGACGGCACCGTAGCGCTCGGGGGCGCCGGCCGAAGGTTCGTCGTGGGGTGCCTGACGCTCAACGGGCAGGCGCTGCGGCCGATGGACTACAGGTCCGCCGGCATCATCGGGGAATTCCGTCCCGTGGCGTGTGGCGTGTGCGACGCCGACGTGCGCTGCTTTGCAGCTGCGACGAGGACGATGTCGGGGTCGTGCCGCTGCCGCTGTGCTGAGGGCGGGTACGGGCG
>NW_001849430.1:79469-125770 GCF_000209065.1 Trypanosoma cruzi
TGCTGCAGTGACTCTCTCCTGCTCCCCGATGACTGTGGGGGGGCGTGCCTGTTTTTCTCGTTGGTTATGATGTTGTATGAAATGCGGAAAAAAGAAAATGAGCGGAAAAGTATGCAGGCTGATGTGTTTTTTTAGGAGCTTGTGAAAAGAATGATCGCGGGAGAGCTGGCTAACATAATTGATGTATGTGTTTATCCTGATAAATGAATGCATTCTTTATGATACCTTCTACCGTATGAATCTTTTGGGAAGAACGCGACTTTGTAGGGGCAGGGAGCCGATAGAGGCCAGATAAAATTTTAATTTTATTTTGCCACCCCACCCACCCCTTTTGGCTCCCACCACGCGGCGGGGTCTTGTGGTTGGAGGACCCCAAAGTCTGCCACTTCGTAAGTAATAATATTCAAATCCTAACTGAGGACGAAGGACCATGCTAGTGGTCCACAGAATTCTATATATTGAATGAGAATAAAACATTGAAGCAATTAACTAACGAAACTTTTTTCCTAACTTGTTTGGTTTCCATAAATAATTTCAGGATCCGGCCAGCTGCCCGGAAGATTATTATGTATCGATATGTTTTTTTTTGGATTACTCTGGTGGTTCCTCCTGTCTCCTTTTGCGTTGCTCCACACGTGTCTCAGTGTTTGCTTTAGTACGGCCACACACGGGTAGCTTGAGCCGCGAATAGTTTTTTTTTTGATGTCATTTTGTGTTATACGCTGACGCGGTCACGTTCGGCAAGCATCCACTTTCCACAGCATGGCGTTTGATATTTTGGAGTCATCTCAGATGTAACGCCGGCACCACCGCCGTGGCACTCATGGGGATTAGGATGGAACGCGGGACAGCGAAAGATATTGTGCTGCACATGTGTCTGTTGCATTTGTTCTGTTGGGGAGGTCTTCAATGTAGAAGAAGAGGGATGAACATTGCACGACTCCGTGGCTTGGAGGAGTTATTATCCTTTTTTTGTATGATCTTTGGTTCCCGCCCGTGTCTGCCGCGATTGCTTCCCCTGAGTGGAGCTGCGCCATGGCCATCCTTATTATTATTTTTTTGGTTGTTTGCAGGAGGAAAAACACGTTGCGAGTGACGAAACCACACTTCATTGCATGCGGCGTCCAGGGAGGTACGTATTTGAGGTGGGGTGCACATATGTGGATGTCACGTGAGAAGGAACGGGGGTTGACTGCCCAACCGTCACTCCTTTTCTGGAGAGTGTGCTCCTATTTTTTTTTGTTGTTGTTGTCCTTTTATCTCAGGGCACGGCGGGATTGGAGGCCACTGCCCCACGAAGTTCCTTGCGCACATACACACTCTCATGCCACTGTCGCCCCCGGAGTGGGGTGCAAATCCAATTTTTGCTGCTTTTGCATTGGCGCAATTATTTTTATTTATTATTGGCTGACGCCACACTGTCCGGCGTGTCACTTTGATTGGATTGTGTGGGACTGCTCGCCAACACCATCGAACGAAGCAGGCCGACGACTTCCCGTATTTGAATGCCATCTTGCACGCACGTATTTTTTTCACTTGTTCAGTTGACGTGCACTCTGGCAGCGAGGGATTTGGAACTATGCGTGCGTGGAATTCTTCCTTCCATGTGGACTGCGGGCAGCACCGAGGGGCTGTCAATTTAACTCCGCAGAGTTGTTGTGTCTCTTCGCAGGGCTGGCAGGGAAATTCCATGCAGCCAGCTACTGCTGTTGTGTCCCCAAATGTTGCCACTCCATGCAAATAATGTGCTTCAGCGAGTGAGGGGGATGATTGGGTTTGTGTGCACTCTGATTGTGTTTGCTGCCTTGTGCGGGCACGCAACACCTGAGGGGTGGGAAAATGGAGCGGGGCGGTGCATGGCTGCGTTCCGCCCATTGCTCACTGCACGGTGGTGCGGTGCGCATTGTGGTGTTGACTCTGCGATGTGACTGCGGTCTCCTGCGCGGCAATGGCGGTGGGTGGTCGAGAGTGTTGGGCCGCGGCGGGACGGTGGGATCGTGCCTCCTTTTATTCTTTTGTGAAGGTGCACACTTATTTTTAGTGTTAGTGATGGGGCAAACAGACGGACAACGTGAATAAAACAAAACAGAAAAGGGCAATAATGTGGCGGTGTTGTTGCCAATTGCACGTTTTGTTGCTGCGGAGGCGGTGGGCCTTAGCTGTTTTGCCGACAGGCGTTGCAGTGCGGCTGCATGGCGCACCGACCGCCCCGCCGTGCGAGCGCCACGCCCAACGCCATTGGGACTGCGGGAGGAAACAGCCGCGACTGCCCATTGGAGCCAGCGGCACCTGTGTTGGCTCCGATGCTACAGCTCAACATTTGCTGGGGAGTAAAGAGTGACCGCGGTGGACTCTTGACAGTCTGGTGGAAGATCTAATGCTGGACGGAGATACTCTGAGAACCAGCTTTAGGCTTATTTTTTTTTTTTGAATTGTATTGGCTCCAGGGCGACCGTTGATGAAAGACCACAATGCGACGGGGGAGATGTTTATTCGGAGACTCGATGCTTACGTAAAAGGCCGGCAGCTTCTTGAGGGAATTCTTAATTTGACAGACTACCGGGTGTAAAAACTTCTTCGCGAGGGTGTGTTCTTTCCTCGTCAATGGAGGGACTATGGGAGGAAGGACACGATCAATTTCCGAGCAATGCAAAAACTTGATTCAGCTCTTGAAATGCCAGACGGATACTCGGAGCAACGAAAAAAAAAATCCACCCTTGTAACTACGATTGAAGATGTACTGTCTAAAAGAAAAGTTCGTGTCATGGACCGAAGGCTGAATGAGCTTCTTAATAGGAGATTTGATGGCAGGGGCTTTGTGGACGCCAATCGGAAATTCTTGCAGGAGGGGTTTTTAAGGACCCCGAGAAGTATATTTGCGATGCGGGAGTATTGGGCGAAATGCAGGCATCCGATCGTTATGTGATGATGGAGAGGGCTGCAAGGGATGAAATGGACATGGCAGAGGATTTACACAAGCTTTACGAGCATGGTGTGGACAAGTTACTGAAGTGGTTGGTGGCGGCTGCGGGGTATAAGCAAGTGTTCATGGAGTTACTAAAAGGTTTTTGGATGCAGCCGCCGAGGAAGCGAGGAGCCCAACGAAGTCGAGTGCACCGAGGTACCTGGAGGGATGCTACGAGTCTGTGCACAATGCGAGGTGGAGCCATGTGGTGGAGGTCCGTGGCGGCGAGGGGACGGGACTGGAGATGAGGGAAGGGGAACCACCACAGCCTTGGACGTACAAGGCAGTTGGCGACTCTCTCGAAAAGGATGACGGTGTGGAGCAATCCGGTGCAGCACGTCCCAGGCTGATGGTGCTCACCTCGGACAAGGGATGGCCGTACTCGTGGAATCGTAAGGGGGCGGAATCCACTCGTGGCTGCTATGTGAACTGTGAGGTGGAGCGAGTGTGGCAGATCGTCAGCGGCGATCTCACCGAGTGGTTCAGCCCTGACGCTGGGGACTACTTTACGCCCAAGCGGCGTCTGTTGATTGGGACGCCCGGGATCGGGAAGTCGATGGCTGCCGGCTCGTACCTCCTCTACCAGCTGCTGCAATACGACGTCGAGAAACTCCCAGTGGCTGCCTACAGTGTTGGTGGAAGTACGACGTAAGTGTCTGACGAGACCATCAAGACGGTGTCGGAATAGAGGAGCAATACAACGTCCAAGAGAGTTTTGTATGGTTTGTGGTGGCGTGGGATGAAGGGGTATATCATATAGGATGTGACAGAGGAGGGAACGCCGCCAGCGAGTTGTTTTGCGTTTTTTGATGAATGGGGCATGATTGTGGTGTCCTCCCTAGAGGTTAGGAACTATGGTGAATGGGTGAGGCAAGTAAGAACCGCGCGAGTCATCATGAATTGCCCCGACGAGATGGATGTGAAGGCGATGTGTTCATGGACGAGGCGTGACGAGACTGCGGAGAAACAGGCGGAATGCTGGAAAGAGGTCAAAAAACACATGTATCTTTTGGGACCGATTCCACGTCACGTCTTTGATGAGGAGGCGTTTAGTGGACGCTGTGGAGCGGTGGAGTTTGCATTGGAATTGACCAACGACGTAACTGTGAAAGAGTGCTTTCCACGGGGAGGTGAGTCGCCACGGTATTCTGAGGACCCGTCCCACAGGCTTGTGAAGGTTGTTCGGGAAATATACGCAGGCGGTGTGAGCCTTTTCAATGCACCGATATCTGACTACCTCGAGGAACGGACATTGGGACGCCTCCCAAGTGTAGCAGAATAAAATAGTTTTTTGAGGCTGATGTTGGCGTCGAAGGCTAATATTTTGCCCATATTTTTTGGATGGTTTGCGTTGAACTCGTTCACGGAGGGTGCCTTTGCCAAGGCAATAGCGACGGAACCCACGGAGCTTGAGCCGCCAACAGGACGTCAAGCAAAGCCCTGCGTTTTGTAGTTGGCCCCTGAATTGCATCCCAAGGGAGATGAGGGTTTGTTGCCGAGTGAAGATGGGAAAAAAAAAGGAAAACGGACCGCAAAATAAAGTATCGGCTGCTGTGCATACCGGCGGTTGGAAAGTTTTTGCTGGTGGAAGTCTCTTTTCTTTTTGAAGCCAAATCCAATGACGCTGGTTGGGCTGCGGTTGGCTACGGCGCATGCGCATCACACCACCGTCAGGACTGTGTGGCAGTTCACTGAGTGCCTGGCGGCGTATTTTAATGGTTGGGAGGAATCATCCCGAGACATGTCGTGGGAGATGATTTACGTGCAGCACGCAGACAGCACGCCGATGGATGGCTGGCGGAGATGTGATTTTGTCCACCCCGAGAGAGTGTGAGCGACGCGGAAGGCCGTGAAATGGCGGTGCTTTGGAAGGAAAAGGTGCGCCAGTACCAAGTGTCAATATCATCCGAAGACTTTTTAAGAGACGAAGCTCACCGAAGAGGGGAATAACCGTCGAAATAGGAAAACAAATTGGGGAGGGAATGAAAGGGGGTAGTTTTGATTTCTGGTAAAAACATTGTGGGAGTTATGTATTTTTGGATACTTGTGTGTGTGCATACGGGGCACAGTTGGAGAATTGCCCCTGTATGAGGGAATCATTGTGGCTGGCGGTGTCGCAGGATGTCTGCACTTTCCATTTTGTCCTGTTGTGTTTTAGGGTCCATCACTGACGGAAGCATCTTGAAGGGATGGAGGGCGAATAGCTTCTATGGGGAAACGGTGCGCACTCCGTGTGACCGCATGGGGCGAGGCGCCGCGTCGTGGATGGATGAGGGCCCGCTTCCGCGTGTGGCTCTTTGGGTGATTGCTTGCTCGGCGTGCGTTGGCTGCGTGGAGTGGCCGCATGCTCACGGGCCGTGTGGATTGTGAGTGCCTCCTGACGACATCCATTCATCTTTATATTTCTCTCTGTCTGTCTGTCTGTCTGTCTGTCTGTCTGTCTGTCTGTCTGTCATTCCCTGTTGGGTGTGAGGCGTGTTGCACCGCGGTAGTTCTGGCCCGCACACACCGACGGTCCGCTGTGACGCCTGTGATGGCCGGTGCGTGGCGCTGGTGTTTTGCGGAGCGAGTGGGTGCGGTGTCTGCGAGAGGGTCGGTGCTCTCCTTGCGCCTCGCGTGTGTGTTGCTCTTTTCTGTGGGCGATGTTTCTTCATGTCGTCCCTTCCGGATTGTCTTGTGTCCCGCTCTCTGCGTGGGTGCTCTGCTCCCCACTGACTTGTCAGCTGTATTGCCGCCGCTGTTTTTTTCCTTACCGCATGTACACAGACACACGCTAGGAAAGAAGGAAAACAAGCGATAATTACCACTGTGAAATTGGAAGGCACTGATAGGACCAACAGCACCCACCGCCCACGCACACATATTTGTATGCTCTCACGTGTTGCTGCTGTGGAGGCACCCCGCACACACAACCGTCGCCGCGTGACCGGATCCAGCGGAAGGAGGAGGGAAGGAAGAGAGAGTGAGCCGCAGAGGCCCAACATGTCCCGGCTTGTGTTTGCTTCCGCGGTGCTGCTTCTCCTTTTTTCGTGATGACGTGCTGTGGGATTGGTGGAGGTGCTTCTGCTGGGGGAGGGTAATGTGAGGAAAGCAGTTGATTCGTTGATGGGGATTGGATGGGAAAAGCTTGACAACTGGGAGGATTTTTCTGACGCTGGTGGTAAATATGGCTCGCTTCGTGGTCCCAGTCTTGTTGATCTGCAGGGTCATGTATTTGCTATTGCTGAGGCCCATTGCAAGGATGGAGGCGACTGCAGCGACGTCGGCTTTACTGGGATTGCGTCAAAGTACCTTGATTTAATTGGTGTTGCTGATCCAACGGAGATCTTGACGGCAGATGCGAGTATCTTTGGCGCAGATCTTCTAAAGGAAGGGTCTGAGGTCATCAGCGCCAGAAACGGCATAACGCGACCAACGACACTTGTACTTGGGGAAAGTGTCTACGTGCTCCTGGGAAACTACAGCCATACAGGGCCGCAGGTTGGGGGCACGAATGAGCGGGGCCTTTTACTTTTGAAGGGAACTCTCACTGAAGAGGGTGGAAGGAAGAAAATCAAATGGAATGAGACCCATGTGGTGGAGCCTCAAGGCAGAGGGGATTCTCGTTCCTTGACCGAGTTAGTTGGCGGTGGAGGATCGGGTGCTGTGTTGCGTGACGGCTCGCTTGTGTTTCCCATGCAGGCCAAAGACAAGGATGGAACGAGCGTTTTGCTGTCTATGCGTTTCCCCAAGTCGGGGAACAAATGGGAGCTTTCATCCGAGACGCCTGGTAAGGGCTGCAGGGATCCAACCCTGGTGAAGTGGAAAGAAGACAAAGACGACGAAAGACTCTTCATGATGGCTCATTGTGCTGGAGACTACTATGACGTTTACATGTCCACTCCGCATGGAGTCAATTGGTATACGTCGGGTCAGCCAATTACGCGCGTGTGGGGCAACTCACACAATCGAAAGGGTACGGCGTCCGGAGCGGATCCACCACCGCAATCATTGAGGGTAAGGAGGTGATGCTCATCACCGCGCCGGTGTATCCGAGGGAGGAAAATGAAGGAGGAAAAGGTCGGCTCCATCGTTGGGTGACGGACAAGGCACGTGTGCATGATGTTGGGCCGGTATCCGTGAAGATGATGACGCTTCCGCCAGCTCGCTGTTGATAAAGGATAAAAATAAAGAGTTGATTTCACTGTACGAGAAGAAGAAGAGCGATGGAGCATACAATCTTGTTGCTGTGCGTCTGACCGAGAAACTGGAGCGGGTAAAGGAAGTGGTGAAGACATGGAAGGATTTGGACAGCGCCTTGCAATAATGCCGTTCCGGTTCCAGCGGCAATGTTGACGCGCTCAGAAAGGGGCATGTGCAATGGTCCTGTTCCCACTGACGGGCTTGTTGGCTTCTTGTCTGGTAGCTCAACTGTGACCGAGTGGCGAGACGAGTACCTCGGCGTGAACGCCATTGTCCATGGCCCAGCGGAAAAAAGGATAGGGGTTCCCAATGGAGTGACGTTCCAAGGATCATGGGCAGAGTGGCCTGTTGGTAAATTGGGGCAGACTGTGCCGTACTACTTTGCGAACAACAGGCTCACTCTTGTGGCGACGGTGTCCATCCACGAGGTGCCGAAGGAGGACAGCAGCCCCATTCCTTTGATTGGCGTGAGGATGAATGACACCAAAGGCACGGTGCTTTTTGGTCTGTCGTACACCCATGACAGGAAGTGGCTGGCCATAGCGGGGGATGCTGGCGGCGTGGAGGATCTTTTTGGGTGGGAGCCACACACAACGTATCAGGCGGTACTGCGAATGGATTATGATGAATGGACTGCCTTTGTGGATCAGAGAGAAATCGACCGCAAGAGCTATAATGAGGATCTGTTCGACTCGCACAGGATCTCACACTTCTACCTCGGTGGGGACAACAAGGACCGAAGTGCAACGGACGGCCACGTGACGGTGACCAACGTCATGCTGTACAACGACGATCTGTATAATAATGAGCTGTATAAACTCAATGCCAGCAAAGCCACTATTCCATCACTGGGTGTTGAGGAACATCCCACAGGACAGGTGACCAGCAAAGACGTCTCATTTGCTCCCGAGTCAAAGAGTGAAGAAATCGTCACCAGCCATGAGGAATTGAATGAGGATGATCCTGACAAACAAGAGGAAGAAACGGCGTCGATGATCCGGTGCCTGCAGCGCCCCCTTCCACGGTTGACGCGGGACCATCTGTTTCTGAGCCTGCCATCGCAGCGGAGAGCGCAGGGAATGACCGTCCATATGACAATGCCCAGTTTCACCAGGGCGAAACGGCCCAGCAAGCCACGCCGAATGAAGAGAATAAATCGATGCAACGGGGCTCAGACCTGCAGCCACAAGACCCACAGCCAGCGGAATTAACGGAGGTTACCGATGTTGAAATGTCCTCTGGAAGTTATGATGAAGAAATGCCAGAGGAGGAGGGAGAAGCGGATGGCAGGAGTGACGGATCAACGTCTTCAGTGGGTGCATCATCGGATATGGATACGGCCACCGAAACAGTTGACAGTGAGCGTCAATTGCAACAAAGCACTGAGCTTTCCACTGAAAATGAAGGCCTGCGGTCCACTGGAACCGGAACCACCGGCGCGGAGCAAAGCCTCAGCCTCGAGGCGGGGGACAGAAATCCCGAGAGAACAATGGGCTCAGATAGCAGCCTCACTCCTTCAGGGATTGACGTCGAACCGACATCCGCGGCGGTGGGAGCGCCGTCCCGACGCGGCTGATGGTGGCGCTGCCGCCGCCGTTTCGGTGGGCAAGCGACCCGCAGCTCGGCACGCACCTGAGCTTCGTGCCTGTGTCGACGGCGCGGCCGCGCGGGTTTGGTGGTCCGTGGGGAGCGATGCTGAGCAACGCGACGTGGGTGCGCAACGCGACGAATCCGTCCACCATCCTGGAGCTGGCTGTGCCCGTGCACCGCGGTTACTTCATTGCAGCCGACGAGACGATAGTCATTCGCTGCGACGCTGCGGCGGTGTTCGGCGGCTGCAAGGGTGTGCTGCTTGGGTCTTTCACGATCAGGTCGAACACGCTGCCCGCCGCTGCCAGCGCCCTCTCGGCGATCACCGGTGTCGTTGCGGGTGCGGCGGCTGTTGCCGTGCTGGTGACCGGTGGGCTGGGCTCCATCCTGGAGATGCAGGCACTCGGCGTGTTCGCGAGGATGTCGTGCGCCTCGGCGCAGGAGCGTGCGAGCACCGTTGCGCTGCCGTACTTCCTGTCGGTGTTCGCTGCCCTTGACCCGCTGTGGATGGTGGTGGGCAACGCGCTGCTCGCCGCTGTGTTTGGGTGCGTGCACTGCGGTGTGACGGCGGCCTTCCAGCGGTGGCGCGGCGTGGACGCGGCGAGTGCGTGGACGACGATGCGCTTCCCGAGCCTGACTTACGTCGTGGCGCACGCGATGCACCTCGTCATTTTCTTTGGCTCGGTGCTTGCACTGGCGATGCCCGGCGCCCGCGTGCAGCACCGCGTGATTGGTGTCGTTGGCGTGCTGTACGGTGTGGCGTTCCCTGCTGGCGTGTGCTACTTGATTGCCCGACACGCGGGCGCGAGCTTCACGAGGTACTGGCAGTTTTCGAGGAAGCCGCTGCACGAGCGCCTGCTGTACCCCGTCGGGTATTGGCACCCCGCGGCGCAGCAGCGGATGTACGGCGGCATGCTGACGAACATGAGGGGCAGCCACGTGTACTGGTGCGTGTTCCAGCTGTCGGTGCTGTGCGTGGTGGGCCTGATTGCGGCTGTGCAGTCGCCCTTGGGAGGCTGCCACGTCCAGTACTTCTGCATGGCGGCTGTGCTGGTTGCGGGTGCGGGCGTGGTTGCCTTCACGAACAGGATGCGCTCGTCCTTCCTGACGGTGATGCACACTGCGAGCTTTGTGCTCCTTGCGGCGCTGTGCGTGGTCAGTGCGGCCAACCACCTTGCGCCGAGCGACGGCGGTGCGAAGGCGTACGCGGCTATCGTGCTGCTGCTGGCGACTGTGGTGCTTGCGGTCACTGTGTACGGCATGGTTGTGTGGTACGCGGAGGACCGCCACTGGCAGGAGCTGCGTGAGCCGCGGCGTGGCGGACTGGAGGCGCTGCTGCGCGATGGCGAGGAGAGCGACGAAGGGACGCAGAAGCTCCACGAAGTAACTACATTTTCGTACGCCTCAGGCACCACCGTTTCGTCGTCGTACCGACCACCCGCACCGCCGTAGCAGCCCATGGCCGGTGAGACACTTCCAGACGCCCTGAGCCTGCTGGACCGTGCTTCCAGTGCGAGCTGCAGCATTAATTATGCTCTTCTGTGACGTGCAACACTTAGAATTGATAGGTTTTCAGTGCTGGTTGATGGGGGAGGGCGCAGGGCCACGGCTGTGCTGCGCACCACGGCCACTCATCGCTCACAGCACAAACAGCGTCGCTCTTCATTTTTTTTTTGATTTGTTTCTGTTTTTTGCGACTGAGCTTGTGACTTTCTTTCGTTCCATGATGGCTGCGTAGGAGGAGCTTCGGTTCGGTCGCCACTGCACCGTGTCTTTTTTGGCATTGTTTGCAGTGCCTTTATTTTGTGCTGAAATGTACGTGTTTTTTTTCCTGTTGCGTAACCGAACTCACCTTGTACTGTCACACTGTGTGGATGACTCTCTCGCTGTGGCTGTCAGTCATGTCTGTGCGTATTCTCCTTTTCTTTCTTTATTATATGCCCTTTCTTTGATTTTTGTTTAGTGTTCAGCTTTAACTCAATCCAACCACGAGGACAAGGAGAAACAATGCCTGGAAAGCGCAAGAGAGTGCAGGGTGACGATAATACCGAGTGTCAGGGATATACTGTGCCGCAGGGAGATTGCCAGACGAGAGCAAAGCTGTCGTCCGATGACGAGACGGATCAACCCGCTGCGACCCACACAAGAGTGGAGGAAACGCAGCGACCACAGTGGACCATGAGGAGCACCGTAGAGGACATTCTGCTGGAGGGAAAGGAACGCATCACCAAAATGTGGCTGAGTGATTTTCTTCGGAATTATTTTGACGGCAGGGGCCTTGGGGAATTATATGGGAACGTCATGTTGGATGAGTTTTTAAGTAGCCCCAATGAGTTCATCAAAGACGAAGTGTTATTGGACACAATAAAGGCATCGCCGTCATACCAAGAGCTGAAAAAGGAGCGTGAGGAGTATTACGTGCTGTTGAAACCTTTATATAAGCTTAAAAAAGAACATATTGTCACTCTCAGGCATTGGAGTAACTTTAAAAAAAAGGATACGGTCATTCCTATTGCAAGGGCAAAAATAAACAAAGCCTACTCTCAGATACTGAGAGAAGAGAGGCGGGAGGCAGAAGAAAAGGCAAGGCGAGAAAGAAAACAACTGGGAATTGACGTTTCCACTTGGATTAAAGCTGCGGTGCTGAAGGGAAGGGTTCGCGTGAATAAAATGAGGCTGAATGATTTTCTTACGATGGAATTGGACGGCAGGGGCGCTTTGGACGCCAATCAGGATGTCTTGTTGGAGGAGTTTTTCAAGGACCCCAAGAAGTATATTTGCGATGCGGGAGTATTGAGAGAAATGCAGGCATCCGATCGTTACAAGAGGATGGAGAGGGCTGTAAGGGATGAAATGGATATGGAAGAGGATGCAGACAAGCTTCGCGAGCATGGTGTGGACAAGTTACTGAAGTGGTTGGTGGCTACTGCGGAGGTAAAAGCAACTGTTCATGGAGCTACTAAAAGGTTTTTGGATGCAGCCGCCGAGGAGGCGAGGAGCCCAACGAAGTCGAGTGCACCGAGGTACCTGGAGGGATGCTACGAGTCTGTGCACAATGCGAGGTGGCATCATGTGGTGGAGGTCCCTGGCGGCGAGGGGACGGGACTGGAGGTGAGGGAGGGGGAACCAGCACAGCCATGGACTTACAGGGCAGTTGGCGACTCTCTCGAAAAGGATGACGGTGTGGGGCAATCCGGTGCACCGCGTCCCAGGCTGATGGTGCTCACCTCGGACAAGGGATGGCCGTACTCGTGGAAGTGGAAGGAGAATAATTCCACTCGTGGCTGCTACGTGAACTGTGAGGTGGAGCGAGTGTGGCAGATCGTCAGCGGCGATCTCACCGAATGGTTCAGCAGTCACGGTGAGGCCGACTTTAAGCCCAAGAGGCGTCTGTTGATTGGGACGCCCGGGATCGGGAAGTCGATGGCTGCCGGCTCGTACCTCCTCTACCAGCTGCTGCAATACGACGTCGAGAAACTCCCAGCGGTTGCGTACAGTTTTGGTGGAAATACGACGTACGTGTTTGACAAGACCATCAAGACGGTGACGAGATACCTGGGTAGAGGAGCATTCAATGACTTTTTGTATGATTTGCGTCATTTGAAGATGAAGGGGTATGTTATCTACGATTTGACGGAGAAAGGAAGGCCAGCGAGTTGTTTTGCGTTTTTTGATGAATGGGGCATGATTGTGTTGTCATCGCCAAAGGTAAGCAACTATGATAACTGGGAGAAGCAAGAAGGAGCCGAGCGAATCATCATGAATTGCCCCGACGAGATGGATGTGAATGCGATGTGTTCATTGATGAGGCGTGACGAGACTGCGGGGAAAAAAGCGGAATGCTGGAGGATGGTCAAAGAACGCATGGAAAAAGTGGGGCCGATTCCACGTTACATCTTTGATGCGAATGAGTTCATTGCACACTCTGCTGCCATTGAGGATGCCTTGAATGGGGTCAATTCTCGGGATGGTGAAAAGCACTTCACACATGGGGGAGTGAAACTGTGGTATTCTGAGAATGCGTCTCAAAAGCTCGTGAGGGTTGTCCGAGGAAGAGGAGAAGTCGGTGCTGAGGTATTTCTGAACGCACCGATATCTGTTTGCCTCGAGCGTCGAGTACCGCACTATTTTGGGAAACGTGATGAGTGAGAAGGATATATATATATATTCCTGTTGCTGGTATTGGGGGTGAGAATACTCTTTTTTCCGAATGTACGGGAGGGTTTGGCTTGCGCGCGTTTATGTTTTGGGGGATTTTGTCGGTGCATTAGTAGAGGACGTTAAGGAGCTGGGGCCACCAGCACGTCGTGGAGGACAGTACGCAGTGCTGAAGGCAAATTCTGAAGGGCGCCCCACCGAGTCTTATGTGGAGTGGTTGCAATGGAGTACCATAAAAATACTAATATAAAGCATCGGCTGTTGTGCATACCGGCGGTTGCAAGCTTTCCGCTGGTGGAAGTCTCTTTTCTTTTTGAAGCCAAATCCAATGACGCTGTTTGGGCTGCGGATGACTACGGCGGGTGGGCGCCACACCACCGCCAACACTGTGTGGCAGTTCACTGAGTGCCTGGCGGCATATTTTAATGGTTGGGAGGAGTTATCCCGACAACTGTCGTGGGAGATGATTTACGTGCAGCACGCAGACAGCACGCCGATGGATGGCTGGCGGAGATGTGATGTTGTCCACCCCGAGAGAGTGTGAGCGACGCGGAAGGCCGTGAAATGGCGGTGCTTTGGAAGGAAAAGGTGCGCCAGTACCAAGTGTCAATATCATCCGAAGACTTTTTAAGAGACGAAGCTCACCGAAGTGCGGAATAACCGTCGAAATAGGAAAACAAATTGGGGAGGGAGTGAAAGGGGGTAGTTTTGATTTCTGGTAAAGAAATATTGTGGGAGTTATGTATTTTTGGATACTTGTGTGTGTGTGCATACGGTGCGGGTGCACCAGCACCAGGTGACATTATTACAAAAAGGTCTCAAAAATGACCAACGCTATCGAACTTAGCAGTGAGAGAAGAAAATTAGGGAGGGAGTGGGGCTGTTTGTTTTCTGGTGAAAGACATTTGATGATTTCTACATGTTATTTTGATTGCGTGTTTGCATACGAGGCATAATTGGAGAATTTCCCCGGTATGAGGGAGACATTGTGGCTGGTGGTGTCGCAGTACTACTGCATTGTCCATTTTCTTCTATTGTGTTCTAAGGCCCATCATCAACAGAAGCATCTTTAAGGGATGGACGACGAATAATTTCTATTGAGGAAAAGGTGCATTCCGTGTGACCGCATGGACTGAGACGCCGCGTCGTGGGTGGATGAGGACTCCGCTTCCGCGTGTGGGTGGATGGGAGATTGCTCGCTCCGTGTGCGTTGGCTGCGGGGTTGTGGCCGTATCCCGTATTGCCGGGAGAATTTAGGAGCCGGCAATATTTCCCTTGTGGGTTCTTTTGTTTTGTTGCTGGCGCAATGCAGACGTCATCTACCAGCGTCCGGACTACCTGCGTCGTGCTGGGGCACATTTTAAACACCACGAGGTGTGGGGGCACGTGCTACCGCGATGCGGGCATTACGATTTATTTGCGAAAGCACGAGGGAGGACAACAGAGGCACAACTGTGCGTGCTGCAGCAAGTCGGCATTGATGCTCTTTTACTTTGTCGGCACTGGAAACTGAGAGGGTGCGCCCTGCGCCTGTTGCCAAGCACTCTCATAGCCACGTTTTGAATGGAGCGTGTTGTTTTTTCTTTGAAGCGGGCTCCGTCTGCCAACGCGACAGGGGAACACGGTTGGCGGTGGCAGGAGTTCTTCCCGGAACGGCAATGGAGTGCAGGGTTTCCAAAGTGGGTCTGTCGCCGAGGCGGGGACGGCGCTCAGGGATTGTCTCGAGGCTGCTTCTCAATGCCGTTGTTGTTGTTGACGGCCAATCGCTGATGGGAGAGCGAGAGATAGTGTGCTGTCGTGTGATTTCTTTCAGTGGCACCCGTTGGAGCGATGCATGTGCGTTTGCCTTGCGGATGTGGTGTTAGGGATCCCTATTTCACGCTATTTGGTGCCGCAGAAGTGGACGGAGAAGTGATGCAGTCACGAGCTGCACGGGCGTGGTGGACACCGTTACACGAGCCTGTGGATGATCCGAGCAAATCCAAGTGTACCATGCGGTTTGGGTCCACAGGGAAGGAAGAGACAGTGGGCGGCTTAGGGGAGTTGCAATGCACGCGGCTGCAGAAGATGGCATGCGTTGCTGAGTTCACGTTGACTGCCACTTTGGGTGCTTTTTCTCGAGGCCGTGAATCCTTCCTAATTTACTTGGTGGTGCTTGATGACACCAGACGTGGAAGGCATTTTCATTTCATACGAGGATGGCGCACGGGAGACAAGGACGAAAGAGAACGACGCCTTGCCAAAAGAGCGGCTGCTGGAACGCTGGTGAGACTCGGGATTGTTTGCACGGCCAGCTGCATTTCCTCGGCAGGATGTTCCTTGAGGCGTTCATTGGCCCAATTGTGAGTTGCACGCACGGACAGGCACCGCGGCAACCGTGTCGTTGGATCCCCGTTGCACGAATGAGACGACGCATGTCAGGCGTGGCAGGTGACGTCCCCTGCGGGCCTTCCCAAAGCCTCTTCTGTTTCACACCTCGGCATTTTCTGCGCTGTGGACACCGCTCCCGTTGGCCGTCCTCTGTGACACGAGAGCCGCCTGTACTCCTTTCCGCCGCATTGCAGAGTCGTGAGGAGGGCCTGAGGGTGCGTTGAGGAGCCGTGTGGTCTCTGCAAGCATGTCCTCTGTTTTTCATAGGTGTTGAATTTTGGATTACCGAAAAGCACCTTGAGTGCCTGCGTCAGAGGCACACATAACTGAGCAGCAAACGTGTTTGTGGAGGTGAAGGAGGGCCACGCCATTGGGAGGAGGAAGAGTGAATGGGCGGGTGGGTGGCGTCTGTGGCCCATATGTGGTGCTCGACTGGCGCTTCACGTTGTTTGGTGCTATTATCATTTGCATTCACAGAGAATGGCATTGGGTGCTGCTTTTCCCAACTCTCTTACTGTGTCTGTGTGTTGCGTGTTTGTGGGCATGACTCTTCTTCCGTGCTGTGCATTTGCCGCGTAAGCTGTCGATGGTCTATGTGGAATATGTGATGATTTGCGGCATTTTTTTGGATTGTGCTTTGATGTTTTGTCGGCGGGATGACGGTCAGACTGGACGCGTTGCTTTTTTTTTATTGTGATCACGTGCTATTTTTATGGGAGGCCTCTCAGAGAAGCGCCAGCCGACATTCTTGCAAAGCCCAGGCATGATGCCACACTGCTTATTGACGTGGAATGAGTTGAGAGGTTTACATATAAGCTCCTGTGCATTCTTGCCGTGGTGCTCCTCATGTATAGTCCGGGGGTCACAGATGATGCATGTGGCAGGCAGAACCTCCTGCATGGCGGAAGGAGGAGATTAAGGGCTGGTTGTTTGATTGTTACTGACGAGTCCTGCCTCACTGCTTGGAGGGGGCTGTTGTTCGCTGGGGCAACCTGTTCTGTGTGTCCAGACACCGCTTGCACCGAGTGGCGTGGTGCCGTGTTGGCGTGTGCGGCTCCATCATGCGGGGCAGCAGCGTGACGTTTACGGACTGTGTGGCTGTGGGGTAATGAATGTGGCAAAAGGCGTGTCTGATGGGAATCCGCGAAAGGAGGAGTGACCTTCGTTTGGCGGTGCTGCTGTGCGAAGTGCGAGGGAAGAAGAAACGCAATTGATTTCTGACATGTCGGTGGGTGTGCCACGGCCACCGATGAGTTTTCAGGGAGAGGGACAGGAGGGAGGGAGACGGATGCTGTGCACATCGACTGCGGCGTGTGGTGCCAGAGGATGCGGTTGCCATTGTGAAGGACGCAACGGCCGTCATGCGTGCAGCAGAGCGTCACCTGCATCTTTGTGTCTGCAGAGC
The DNA here is from genome assembly GCF_000209065.1 of Trypanosoma cruzi. NCBI lineage: Eukaryota > Euglenozoa > Kinetoplastea > Trypanosomatida > Trypanosomatidae > Trypanosoma > Trypanosoma cruzi. Next base: position 96,140 of record NW_001849430.1, read on the forward strand.
TTGCAGGTGCTGCGAGGAGGTGCAGACGACCTCTCATCATTGGGACGCTGAGGCTGTTTTTCCTCTCTGCTCGGCGGGAGAAGCAACTCTTCCTGCAGGCGATGTGCTGGTCTGCATCGATGCTCCCCACGTGGTGTCACGCCGCCGTGCCTTTGCAGTGCCACTCGCATTGTGGTTTTATTTTCACTAATTGGCTTTTTTTGCAGTGCAACGCTTGTTTCCCTCACTGCACGAGTGGCCCCCTCTCATTTGTCTTTTTTGCAGGGCCATTGCCCGCGGCCCCCAACTGGGAGGCTGCTCGCTTTTTAAATACTTTACATTTATTTATGCTGTTGGGGGTACTGGGGAGCAATGGCTGCGGGGATGTTGATGTTGTGCTTTGCTTTGAGTGGCGGCGGTGTGTACCGTTGTTGTTGTCTTTCTGCCGCCGCTGCCTTCTCCACTTCTTGGACAGACACGCTAGGAAAGCAAGCAAACAAGCGCCAATCGCTACTGTGAATTTCGAAGGCACTGAAAGGACCAACAACACACACACCGCCCACACACACATATTTGTATGCTCTCACGTGTTGCTGCAGTGAAGGCACCCCGCACACACAACCGTCGCCGCGTGACCGGATCCAGCGGCAGGAGGAGGAAACGAAGAGAGAGTGAGCCGCCGAAGCTCAACATGTCCCGGCTTGTGTTTGCTTCCGCGGTGCTGCTTCTCCTCGTCACGACGATGTGCTGTGCCACCTGTGGAGCTACGCCTGCAAGGGAGAATGATGGCAACAGTGATTTAAGAAGTGTTGAGGGGCTGCAATGGGTCGATCTATTTGTGCCGCAGACGACGCCGGTTCTGCCGGAGGGTGGAGGTACTCCAGGGACGAAGCGGGATTCATTTGCTTCACCCTCTCTTGTCAATGCTGGTGGAGTAATTGCTGCTTTTGCCAGAGGCATAATAAATGCCCAATATGACAATGATGTATTAATTAAGCCAATTTCTTCCGATGTTGTTGCGGAGTACATCGACTCTTCGTGGGATTGGTCTACTCTTGTTGAAAAGGTGAGTGAAAGTACATGGAAGGCACACACCGTGCTTGATACAACGGATGGAACGAATCGTGTGGGCGATGTGTTCAACCCCACAGCAACAACGAAGGGTAACAAGGTGTTTCTTCTTGCGACAAGCTATGACGTGCTCAATCAGAGTGGTGGGAGTTGGAAAAGGGACAGCCTGGATCTGAAACTGGTTGTGGGTGATGTCACGAAGCCTACGGCGAGCGAGCAGAGTGGATGGATCACGTGGGGCTCACCCACATCGTTAAGCCAGACTACTTTAAAGACACCCAAAGCTGGATTGAAGGATTTTGCTTCTGGTGGCTCAGGTGTTCTGATGGAGGATGGCACGCTCGTGTTTCCTGTGATGGCGAAGGATGAAGCAGAAAACGTTTGTTCCATGATCATTTATTCGACGAACAACGGCAGTACCTGGGCGCTATCTGAGGGCATGTCCCCTGCGAAATGCCGTTATCCCCGCATGACCGAATGGGAGGGATCACTTCTCATGATTGTTGATTGCGAGAATGGCCAGAGGGTGTACGAGTCGCGTGACATGGGGGCAACGTGGACGGAGGCCATCGGGACACTCCCAGGCGTGTGGGTCAAATCAAGATCATTCATTCAGGATTTAAGCCTGCGTGTGGAGGCCCTCATCACCGCGACCATTGAGGGAGGGAAGGTCATGCTGTACATTCAGGGAGGGTACGCCTCGGGGGAAAGCGCCAATCCGCTCTACCTTTGGGTGACGGACAACAACCGCTCGTTTTATTTTGGACCGGTTGCCGTGGAGGAGGCTGCTGTGAGGTGGGAGTTCGCCAGCGCCCTGCTGTACTCGGATGGCAAGTTGCATCTTTTACAACGGAGGGACAACGATAAAGGCCGTGTCATCTCACTTTCCCGCCTGACGGAGGAACTGAGTACAATCAAGTCCGTCCTCAGCACTTGGTCGCAAAAGGACGTTTTCTTCTCCAGCTTGTCTATACCCACGGTGGGTCTGGTGGCGGTATTGTCCAACGCGGCCGGTGATGGGAGATGGTACGACGAGTACCTTTGCCTGAATTCGACGGTGACGAACGCCACGAAGGTCGAGGATGGATTTCAATTGACGGAGCCTGACTCCGGGGTAATGTGGCCTGTGAACACTCAGGGTAATAATGTGCGCCATGTGTTTTTGAGCCACGATTTCACACTTGTGGCGTCGGTGACCATTGAAGAGGCTCCGACTGCGGACGCTCCTCTACTGGGTGCGACGTTGGGGGACAATAATTCCCCGCTTACCATGGGAGTCTTGTATACCGCGGATAAAGAATGGGTAACTATGTTCAACGACAAGATAACAAAAAGTGGCACTTGGGAGTCGGGGAAAGAATACCAAGTGGCACTCATGCTGCAAGGCAACAAGGCTTCTGTGTACATTGATGGCAAGTTGCTGGGGGAAGAGGAGACGATGTTAACAGGTGAGACACCACTTGGGCTTGTGCGCTTTTGCTTTGGCGCGTGCGAAATGCACAACTCTCCTGTGACGGTGAAGAACGTCTTTCTGTACAATCGCCCACTGAATCCCACTGAGATGACTGCAATCAAGGACAGGAAACCCAAAGATGAAAAAGGAAGCGGTGACGACTCCATGCATGGGGGCGTGTCGCGGGCGCTGCTGCTGCTGGGGATGTGGGGCATTGCGGCCCTTTACTGAGAAATTGCAGTGAGGACTTCCTGCCACCGGCGTGAGCATATGTGCCTCTCCACGCACCCTCCGAAGTAATTGCCAGTTTTTTTGTGGATGCACCGTTTATTTTATGTATTTTTATTTTTGGTTTGAATACCCCTCTCCCCATGAAAGTCGTTATGTGAGGGCGTGCTCCCCCTCCCGGGACTGCACCGCTGGTTATATATTTTTTTCTTCTCTTTCATTATATATACGTGTATTTGTCTTCTCCTATATGGTGTAGTTTTCTGATAATGGCGGATTGCATTTAATGTTTCCGCCTGCCGATGATAAATGCACTCGGCATTGGGCGCCACGACGATGGCGGAGTGGAAAAAAAAAAGGAGTTGGGATGCAAACAAACAAAACGCACTGAGCGACCCAATGAAATTTGGGTGTTGTGTAGACAAAATAGGGCTGAGCGGTCGAAGCAAATGTGTTTTTACTTCTGCATGAATAATGTAAAAGCAGTTTTTTCTTTTTCTTTTTTTGCCGCGTCACGATGGGATTCTTTTTTTTTTTTTTTTAGTTCTTTGATGGGCGTGCAAGTTTTTTTAAAAGGGGTTTTAGAAAATTTCTAACTTATTTTTATTTTAGGAAAATTATTGTGGGTTGCCGCTGGTTGGGCTGCCGTGCCATCTCGAGCCTCAGCGGCTTTCATCCTCCCTTTTTTTCCGTCCTGCACCTCTGCTGCGTGTTTGTGTGCGCCCCTTCACGTGCGTGGCTCTCTTTTTTTCTTCTCTTTTTTTATTCTTTGCGTGACTGCAGGCACACAACCGCACGGCGTACATTTTGCGTTGCAGTTGGATGCTCCTCCTGCAGTTGGTGCTGGCAGCTGCGTCACTCCGTGGACATGAGGAGAAGGAAGGGGGAGACGGTGAGATTGCGTCGCGGCTCTCATACCCTGTGGGAATGCTGCACGGCGTGTGGCGGTATTGCCCTGAAGCGCCGCACCATCACGCACGAGGACTTGGCATGGAGTGGAGGATCTTTTTTTTTGTGTCTGCTGCTGTGGGTGTGGGTGTGTTTGCGTCGGACTTGTCGGCCCGATGGCCGCAGCGTGTGGCTGCCACTCTCTTCTCTCGGAGAATATGCTACCACGCTTTCAATTGTGTGTTGTCTCGGGGACAATGTGCTGGTGACTGTGCGGTTGCCGGATGGAGGGAGAGGAGTGGAGGGAAGTGCGTGGGCGCCGCGGTCAAGGGTTGCGCTGGGCGTCTCGCCGCGGAGGGCCTTGCCCGCCCAGCCTAGCACCGCTCCTGTCGGGCATTCTATATCACTATGCAGCATCGTAGTCGACGCCACCAGCACGCAGCGAGGCAGCGGATGCCGCCACCGCCACGAGTGGGACCGGAAGGGGACACGTCTGCTGTTGTGTTTCGAGGGGGCACTCCGTGTGGCACAGTGGCGTGCCCAAAACCTCCTCGCGGACTCCGCACACGACACCGGGCACTGGCCGCGGAGTGTTTGCTTCAACTAAGACACTTTTTTGGAGTGCTTTCTCATTCCATAAGGACGGACGCCTGATTTTCCCTTTGTTTTTACTCAGGCGGATTGCTGCGCGATGACACCACAACGAGGCAGCTGTTTTCACCATGGAGGGGTATTGTCCGCAGGGTTACGCATTGGGAATGTGAATGACGGATGCAATGGGAAAAGAAGCGTCATGGTTCTTTTGTGCTGTGCGAATTGCAGAAATTTTCTATGTATATATATTCCTTGTATTGGAGCTTTTCATGATGCATTTCTGCTGTGGCGTGTATGATTTGTGATACCTGCGTGTGGCCGTCGCTGCACCGAATTCTCTTCCCACTTTTTTGTGTTAGGGGCTATGCCTACATGTATTTCTGCAGAGTGTTTGCGGTAAGGGCGGTACCGCACGGGTGCGGGGACTGTGGCGAGCGGTATGCGTGAGCGAACCCTCCGTGCGCACCACGTTGTTGTTGTTGGCTCTCACCAACACTGTGCTGGGTGGATGGCATCCACATATCGTTTTGGTGGTCCTCGTGCGTATGGTGTGCACCGAATACTGTGCCGTCACACTGTGTGGGTGACTCTCTTGTTGTGGCTGCGAGTCATGACTGTGCCTATTGTATTTCTTTTTCTTATTTTCCACGTTGGGTGGTTATTGTTTAGATCTAACTCAATCCAAACAGAAAGACAAGGAGAAACGATGTCTGGAAGGCCGGAGAGTGTACAAGGCGGCAATGTGGAGATTCGAGTGCCCACTGTGCCGCAAGGGGATTGTCGGAAGAGAACGAGGCCGGAGTCCTATACTGACACCTATCACCCCGCTGCGACTTGCGGAGGAGTGGGGAAAAGGCAGCAAACGAAGTGGACCCTTGACAGTCGGGTGGAGGATGTGCTGTTGGGGGGAAAGGATCGCATCACCAGCATGGGGCTGAACGAATTCCTTTGTAATTTTCTTGGCGGCAGGGGCGTTGTGGACGCCAATGAGGACGTCTCTATGGAGATGTTTCTTACGAACCCCATGCTTTTTTCCAACGGCGAAACGTTATCGTGCACATTAGCGGAATTCCCGTTATGCCGAGCGATGAAAATGCTACTGGAGGCTGCATATACACTGAAAGGAGAAGGCGTGTTCTTGCTTGCACAGTGGAGGAATTTTGAAGGAAAGGATACGGTCACTCCCATTGCAAAGGGAGCACTCGACGCAGCCCTTCTTTTGTGGAGAGAAGAAGCAGAAAGAGAGGCAGAGAAAAGGGCAAGACGGAAGGCAAAGGAAAGGACAAGGCAAAAGCAACAAATAAAAATTACCCTTTCCACCAATATCGAAGATGTGCTGTTGAGGGGAAGAGTTCGCGCCAAGAACATGAAGCTGAATGATTTTCTTACGGTGGAGTTGGGCGGAAGGGGCGTCGTGGACGCAAATCGGAATGTCTTGCTGGAGGAGTTTGTTAGGGACCCTGAGAGGTACATTGGCGATGAGGGATTATTGAACGAAATAAAAACATTATATAATTATGTGAGGATGGAGATTGCTGTAAGGAAGGAAATGACTTTTTGTGAAGATTTACGCAGCCTTTGCGATAAAGGTGTGGACAATCTACTGAAGTGGTCAGAGGCTGCTGCGGAGGTAAAAGCAAGCGTTAATGGCATCACCAAGCATACTTTGGATGCAGCCCTCGTGGATGTGAGGAATCCAAAGACGACGAGTGCACCGATATACCTGGAGGGATTGTACGAGTCTGTGTACAATGCGAGGTGGCATCATGTCGTGGAGGTCCCTGGCGGCGAGGGGACGGGACTGGAGGTGAGGGAGGGGGAACCAGCACAGCCATGGACGTACAAGGCAGTTGGCGACACTTTCGAAAAGAATAACGGTGTGGAGCAATCCGGTGCCGCACCTTCCAGGCTGATGGTGCTTACCTCGGACAAGGGATGGCCGTACTCGTGGAAATGGGAGGAGCATAAATTCATTCATGACTGCTATGTGAACTCTGAGGTGGATCGAGTGTGGCAGATCGTCAAGGGCGATCTCACCGAATGGTTCAGCAGTCACGGTCGAACCGAATTTACGCCCAAGAAGCGTGTGTTGATTGGGACGCCCGGGATCGGGAAGTCGATGGCTGCCAGTTCGTACCTCCTCTACCAGCTGCTGCACTACGATATCAAGAAACTCCGAGTGGTTGTCCACTGTTTTGGAGCTACGGCGTACGTGTTTAACAAGACCATCCAGACGGTGACAAAATGCGAGGGTAATGAAATCTCCAAGATTGTTTTGTATGGTTTGTGGCAGCGTGGAATTAAGGGGTACATTATCTACGATGTGACATGGCAAGAGACACCGCCAGCGAGTTATTTTGCCTCTTTTCGTGAATGGGGCATGATTGTGGTGTCATCGCCAAACCTGGACAACTATGATGGATGGGCGACTCAAGTAAGGGCCGAGCGAATCATCATGAATTGCCCCGACGAGATGGATGTGAAGGCGATGTGTGCGTGGATGAAGCGTGACGAGACCAAAAAGAAACAAGCGGAATGCTGGAAGATGGTCGAAGAACGCATGGAAAAAGTGGGGCCGCTTCCGCAGCATATCTTTCGTGCGGAAGATTTTAAAGCACGATTTGGTGCAGTTGAAAATGCCTTGGAAGCGATCAATTCTCGGTATGCTGACAGTCGCTTTATACTTCCGGGAAGGGGGCTATGGTATTCTAAGGATCCGTCCGAAAAACTCGTGAGGATTGTCCGAATAAGAGGAGAAGTCGGTCTTGAGAGGTTTCGTAACGCACCGATATGTTATTTCCTTGGGTCTCGATCAGCGAATATTTTGGCAAAGGCAATGAGTGAGAAAGGCTTTTTGTTGCTAGTATTGGGGTCGAGGAAAACTATTTCGTCCGCATGTACGGACAGGTTTTGTTTGCACGCGCTCATCCTTGATGGGTTTGTCAGTGCAATGGCAGAGGAACTCAAGGAGCTGAGGCCACCAGCACATGATATTCAGGACACAGTGATGAAAGCAAATCCTGTAGCGCACCCCACCGAAATATGTGAAATACCTGGAGTTGAAGGAATTAATGAGAAACAAAATATAAATTATCAGGTGCTGTACATGCCGGTAGCCAGGGACTTTCCGCTGGTGGACTGCTTTTTCTTCGTGGAGTCACCGCGGAGGACGCTGGTGGGGCTGCGGATGACTACGGCGGGCGAGCATCACACGACAACCAGCACCGTGTGGCAGTTCACTCAGTATCTATCGGAGTTTTTTAATGGTTGGGGTGAATTTTCTCAAGGATTGTCGTGGGAGATTATTTATGTGCAGGACGCAGACGGCACGCCGATGAACGACTGGCAGAGATGTGATGTCGTCGACCCGCCGAGTGTGGGAGATGTTGATCATGAGAGGATTGCGGAGTTCTGGGAAACCACACATCAGTACCAGTTTGCGCTGACAGAGTGTTTTCTTAGGCGCATGTTGTAATCCCGAAGATGCCGAAACTTCGTGAGGCAAAAAGCCTAGACGAGAAGATTGAAGAAATGACTGAGGAGGTTAGCGCAGTGCGTTTATGATGGATTATGTTAGCGAGTGTTTTTACGGCTTTTATATTTGTGTGTTTCTGCAGGGTTAGGTCAGAGAATGTCTTTTTTTTTCAGAGAATTATCGTGGTCAAGAGTGTCGCACCACTACAACTAGTTTTTCATTTTTTCATTTTTTTTTTACTTCTGTGAATGCTCCGTCGCCCCTGGAGGCCTTTGCGGGATGTGGGGGCCGCACAATTTCTTTTTTTTCTTATGGGGGTTTGTGAGAAGAATGCCTGAGAGGGCGGCGGGCTTCCCAAATAAATTCATATCTCGCGCAAACGAAGATATCTCTTCACAACTTTTTTCTCTTCTATTGTACGGTCTTTTGGGAGACCGCGATTGAGGGAGTCAGGGAGCCGACAGCTGCCAGACGAAATTATTATTATTTTTTATTTTTTATTTTTTATCTTCCCACCCACCCACTTTGTGATTCCCACCCTTGTGGGTGGAGGAGCCCAAAGGCCTGCCGCTTCGCGGGGGATAAGTGTTTCTAATTCTAACTGTGCGCAGCAGTCCACGGCAGTGATTGACAGAATGTGCATATATTTTGGGGAAAACATTACGGCGAGCTCATTGCCTCTCCATTTACCGCTTTTTTTCCTGTCCTTTTTGGATGATTTCAGAGTCCGGCCGGCGGCCCAGAAGATTATTAATTGTTGTTTCCCTCTCGGTCTCTCTCCTCTTTTCTTTCTTTCTGTCTTTGACCCTCCTGTGTGTGCATGCAACAAACACACAGCGCAGCATTCAATGTGATATTATCCCAATGGAGGCGAAAGCCGTTTCTGCTCTCACCAAACCACGACGCCGTTCTCGCAGCTCCCCGCGACAGTGCGGGTGGACGGCAACACGGTGCAGTTGTATCGCCCCCAGCCCCTGAGGGATGCCGGATTTGCGGTTGCTGGGGCCTTGTTTGACGTCGTTGAGGCGTTGGACTGGCCGGACGCAAGTGCACTCTTCCGAAAATTGTGTGCCACTGCCGCCCCCAACTTTACTCAGGAACGCAAGAACATGGTGGCCTTCAGCTACGGCGTGCGTTCTTCACCAAAGCGACAACACATGTACGGCTCTGCAGCTGGAGAGGGATATGCTGCTTGAGTCATCACTGAATTTATTCGGCTGGGCGCCAAAAAGGGCATTTTTGTCTTCTCATGCCACGTCATTGGGTCAACAGAGCACCGCGCAGACCTTCTTGACGCCGACAACGAGCTCGGGGTTATTGTGGGCTCCGTGAAGGAGGGACCTCGTGTGCGAATGGTGGCGCGAATTTGTGTCTCATTGGCCGGCGACGTTCGAGCGGCGATGGACACTATTGTCAAAAACTATGAGAAATACTTTTTCCCCGTGCTGTGTGAAAAGCAGTTAATGCCTGAGCTGGAGGCAATGCCCTCGTATTTGCCCGACACCGTCGTTCTGCAGCTTTACCGCGATGATGGTGGGGCGGAGTTTGCAGATTATATGGATGCAAACTCCCTGGCATTTGTCGCCTTGGGAGATGCCGAACGGTCCGCTTTGTGTGGCATTGATGCCACCGCGCAGCTACACTACGAAGGGGTCCAACGAGCACTGTTGTCGGGAGCAGGAATTGTCTCCGGCATTTGCCGCCGTCGTCTGTGCATTCCCTTCGGCATGTCAGAACTCAGTGGGTTGTTGCGCCGAGCGTACAACACGGAAAAAGGCAACCGCAACAATAGCCTCACTGGTTCTACCGAGACGGCTTTATTGGCTCACGCCTTTTCGGATGCCGTGTGTGCGGAGGAATCGTTCCATTGTCTCTCCACGACTCGTCGTGTGGGCAATATTCTTGTCTCGACTGGAATCGGATCCGCCACAAGGGATCTTGCCGTTGACAAGTGGCGTCTTGATCAGGACATCATGGAGTTGCGGGATGAACTCATGATTGCCCGGGCCGTGTACGACTACAGGCATTGTGGCTATGAATCCAACAGGCCATTTCAGACATGGAGAAGGAAGAGATGAAGCGCGTCAACGCCATTGAGAGCAACCGTGAGGAGGCGCGGAAATGGCAGCTGAGTGTGTTTTGCGGGCGCTCCAAGCATGAGGCGGAGAAGATGACCAAAGAGCTTGAGCGGAGAGGTGGGACCACGTTGGACGAACTTGAGAGGGTTCTGAAGGCGAAAAAGCGGGAGAGCACTGCTCTGCAGGCTGACCGCGAAAGCCGCATTTGGGAGTACGAGCATACGGTGGAGAAGATCCGAACGAGGAAACAGGACGAGGAGAGTGCCTCGGAGAGGTTGCGGCAGGCGATGCAGCAGCTGGAGCAAGAACTCAGCCTACGGTAGAGCGCCATTGAGACGAGGGAGCAGCAGCTCGAGATGGTTCAACTTGACGGGGCGAGGGGGCGAGAGGCCGTCATGCGGGAGCGGCATTCTATTGAGGCGGTGCGAAAGACCGTCCTGGAGGAGCGGTGTCGCCAGCGGAGGCAGTGGATCCATCAGATTAGGAAGTGAATGCAAAATTCCCGGAAGAGGTGCGTCTATTGGCCGAGGAGCGGAAGAAGAAGCGCGAGCAGACAACAGCCAAGGAGGACGCCGCCGAGAGGGCTCTTGCTGCCGACGTCAAAACGATCGAGGAGTATTTGCCGAAGCTCATTTCCCTTGAGGACATTCCTGTGAACCCGGGCTAGACGGACGTTAACTGACGCCAGTTTGACGAGGTCTTCACGCAAGAAAAACAGACATAATTGGCCAGCGCTGAAGAGGAACGGGCCCGCAAGGAGAGGCTGGAACGAGGACTCGAGGTGTATATCGACAGCGTATGCTTGATGATTACGTGGCAAAGAAAAATGAAAAACTGCATGATGCCGAGGCAACGGAACGCCACCTCAATTCTGTTGTGGATCAGGTGCTGAATTACTTACGCAACGGGGTCTGCGTGACAAAGATACCGAGCAAGGGCAATGCTCGCAGACGCCTATATTTTCTCTTGGAGGACTGCAAACGTATTCATTCCTGTGATCTGGACCATCAGGGATTCCCGTTAAATCGCAAACGACCTCCAGTCACCATGTGGATACGTGACATTGAAAAAGTTCTCATCGGCCTGTCCACAACCTCATTTGTGAACTACGGCGGCGAGGCACAGCTGGCAAAAACACGCCAGGAGGCAGTTTCTGACAATGGGACGTACCGCCATGATCCCACGCAAAACATCACTCCGTCCAGCCTTGGAACAAAAAACCACCGCGCATTCGCGCTTTTGCTTTGCGGTGGGAAATCATTGGAGGTGGTTTGTGAGACTGACAGGGACTGCGAGGCCTGGCTTGTCGCTCTCAAGCGTCTACTGCAGTTGAGGACTCCTGTGGAAAGGCTTCTTGAGGACCGACGGGGTACGTGAAGAGACGCACGTGCGCAGCCAAGCGATAATGACGTGGAAATGCGGTGGTGTGGCTCACTTGACACCCGCAATATGCGAGGATTTGTTTTATTGGCCCCCGATGCAGCAGCTCTTTGCGGCGAGCATCACATTCAGCCAGCCCTCTTCCTTCGGGTGGAACAGGAGCCGGCGGAAAAGTCTCAAAGGAGCACAATAACCGCCTGTGGCGTCCGAGTTTGCTCGGGCCCGGATCTCTTTTGCCCTGGCCAACTTTACGACTACTTGTGCGAAAAGCGTGTCGCCCCGCCTCCGTACTAATGCCGTGGGATCTTTTATTGTTCTCTTTTTTTCCCATGGCTATTTGTGGTTTCATTGTGTACTCTTTTGGATGTATTGAGGCGGCTGGTTGGAGAGAGGCTAACTGCCGCTCAATTTTGTGTGAAGAGGACTTTTGAACCCCACGTGTTTGGGTTATTAGCGAGTGAAGAAAAAAGGAAATGATGGTCACCACCAGTACTACTGCTGCCGCTGTTTTTTCCCTTTTCTTTGCTGCCGCTTTTAAGTGGGCTATCCATCATTTCTTGTGGGTGTTCCACATCCTTCTTCTTTTTTTTCTGTTTCTGGATGCGTTTTTTTTAGCACCGCCGTTTTGGGGCCATTGCTTTGCCAACATGCATACGGGGGTGGTGCTCCTTCCCATAGATGTGCCGTGAAAAAATATTAATATATTTTCAAATGCGCCGTGTGCTTCTCTGTGTGCGTGTGATGTGGGGCTTAGGCCTCACTCAGGCAGGGGCAATGACTTCTTTGCACCATTGCGAGGCGGCCGTCGAGGCGGTGCACTAGCACAACAAACTGTGCGTTCCATATCACACAGAGTATTCGCTGCTGTGGGAATCGAACACTTGTTTTTTTGGTGGAACTACCGGGGCTTATCCACTGGGTGCGGTGCGTTGATTCGGCAAAGGGAACAGAAGGACGTCCTCTATGAGGTGTGCCTGTGGAGGGAGAACTGAACTGCTACCTTGGTGAGTATAAAATATTGGTATTTATCTGAAACGAGGGGGCGCATCGCTGTGCATGACGAGACTTCATTCATACGGACGTGAGGCGGCGGGTGGAGGAGGCCAACGGGCATGAGCAATACGAGAGCGATGCCATTGCTGCCTATTGAGATGATTTGAGCATTGATGATGATAATGATGCGGCCGAACACTCTCAGGTAGAAGAGCTCTTCTCGCTGTCAAGGTATTAAAGTTGCACGGTAATGTGCCGCAGGTTGACCGGACCTATTTTTGTGAGGCTTTCCAACACGTCGGTGGAGCTGCTCGGCGTTCTCCAAAAGGGTGTTCTGTTTTGCACAGGTGTGGTTGCCCGAGGATTGTATTCGCCACGGGCGGACTGAAGTGTGCACGACGATCCTCCGATAGATCCAGCGTGTTGTAATCACCGCACTGGACGGTCAATCCCGCATTGGCAACGTTGGGGACTCTCTGCTGTTCCTCATGCCACACGAGGCAGGATGCATCCCATGCGTGAGGACCCTTTATCGCCAAAGAGAGAGGGATCAGTGGCTCCTTACGGGAAATGAGGCGGCAGCAGCAGCAAATGGAAGAATGACAATGCGACTCGTCTCTTTCCACCGCCTGACGACGTTGGACCCAAAAGGCGGACCACATGTGAATGCAGAGCACGGTGCACTTACGTGTGCACTGTTATTCGACCTGTCGTGAAGCGGGATGGAGCCGTCAATGACTCACCTGGCGGAGATGCGAGCTGGAACGACGATCTCGCCCGACTCGCACCATGTGTGTTCCCCTCGTACATGCGGGCGCACGCAGGGCACTCCAGAGAGCCTATAAACCGTGTTTTAAATTTGTGTATGCTCACATTGGTCACGTCGCACACGGTTTCCTTCTTGGCAAGATACCCGGTGATGTTTGGGCACAACTGCAGAGCTTTATTGGAGAGGACGCGAAGACCGCGAAAGAGGCGTCTTCTCTCGACACACGGAAGGGAGGAAGAGGGTGCGAGGGCTTTCGAGGTTGGATGCGACTGCAGTTGGAGGTGCGTCACGATGACTGGCCGCGAGGCGTGATTGTGCGGAAGCAGTGCAGTGTGACTTTTATTGCTGCTGGGCGGGGAATTGGACGGAGGCCGGCACGGAGTGAAGAGAGAAGTGACACACCCACGAAGCAAGAGGCCAATGTTGCAATGACGTTGGTGAATTGTTTTTTATGGGATGAGCTGAGATTTTTCTCCCATGGCGCTTAGTTGTGCCCGCGCCAGCCCGTGTTTTCTATCTTTTTGGCTCCACAGAGTGTCCAGGCTTTTGGTTCTTGCTTGCTTGGCACTCCTCCACCATGGGAGTTAACGAGCCACGACGACCCATCTGGATGCCAAACCCACGGGAATCGTGGGCTTCAGCGTGGTCAATCTGGATCAGTGAGCGGAGACCTGCGGCACCTCATTCTGCGGCGAGTATCTCACGCACTGTCACGGGTATCGGCGCCTGTGTGTGTCTGCCCCATGACCGGCATTTGTATGGCGTACGCCCTTGGCAAGGCTGAGGGAAAGGGCGGGAGTTCCCACTGGCACGTGTCTGCAGTCATAATGCGTAAATTGTGGACTTGTTTGTGCGGCAAGGCAGCAAGGTTGCTCAGGAGATGCAGCATAGACTGGGAGTACACTTTCTAGCGGCGCGTGCTTGGTGACTACCGAGGCAATTCCCCAAAGGGACGTATGTGGGTGAAGCAGATGCACTGGATATGCGCAATGCCATGCTTCGTGACAGGGAGCGAGGGATGAGTAGCGTGATTCCTCGTGCCGTGGACTTATCAACTTTTGAGCAATTGGGGTGAAGCTAAGTGGACAAGCGTGTGTGTCTTCACGTTTTTGCGGGAGGACGCGCAGAGGTTGGATTTCTTTTGTTACTTTGTTGTCACGGTGCCTGCGGCGACGTTAATGGGGCGGTGTTTGTTCTCCAGAGGCATTCATTGTGCGATTTGTGCGTGTTCGGTGTCCAACGCTTTCAGCACCGCCGAATATGGTGTTGCGCAGGATCGGAATACATGGATGTGCGAGAGCATTGTATCGCTCGCTCGTAATAACACACACGCACACAATTTCAGTGAGTCTGATACGTCACTTTCTTCAGACCGGTCGAAATCACTTGTGGGACATCACTTTATTTTTGGCCTAGGGACGGCGAGGGAAAATGGAGAGATATGCCGAGAATGTAATGCAACTCCATGATACCGCAGGCTGGCGGCGACAAGGATCAGGGAGCCTCTACCCAACATTGAGAAGAGGGCAGCACTCTGATGATCCGGTTTGCTGTTTAGGAAATTGTAATGTAGTGTACACCGTGTGGGCCTTTTTGCTGTGGATATGCAGAGGGGCGATGTGGGGTGGATTTATTGTTGAAGGCAGCACGGACACCACCTGACCTTTATGGGAGGGATGCGTGCTGTTATTTCGTGCTTCCTGCCCTGCGTTGTCGCACTCATGCTGTGTGTGCGGATGGCCACAGTAGTGGAGCTGAATACGGTTCAATGTGTGTTGCTCACGGGGACTGCGCGACACCTGTATTTTTTGTTGGGTTTCCCAAAAGGAGGGGCGCATCGCCGTTGCGTGATTTCCGCGGCAGTCCATTACCCTGCGACTGTGCGTGCCGCTGTCCGCTGCGCCACTGCAAGCCTTCGCCTTTGTGAGAAATGGGGAGCTTGACTGCTGTGGCGGTGGTCGAATGCTCCCGAATTGGTGCTTTTGGTGATCCCACTTAGAGCGCCGAGCAGCGAGGGGCTGCACACGCCCAGGAGGTGCGAGTGTGTGCTGCAACCGCACCTGCGATTTGTAGTTGGGATGTGACATGTTTCTTTGGTATTTTTATTTTTGGTGATATGCGGGGCAGCGGTGTGTTGGCGTGTGCGGGCTGCTCATGGCTGCCGGTGTTGTCTTTCCTGCTGTTCTCCCGCTCAACTCCTTTGCGTGCGACGGAACAAACGTTTTTATGGGCGTGTGGTGCGGCCGCGTTCTTGTTTGGGAAGAAAAAGCCTTTCACAGGCATAATGATACTGCCCTCCGTGCCACACAGGGCAGCGGGGAGTTTCCTGGGATTTATTGGCGGGGTGGCGCCGCACTCATGCCGTGTGGTAGGTTTGTATTCCGCGATGCACGGTGATGGGGATGTGCGGTGACAACCTCCTCCAGTGGAGCGACACGAGCAGCACGGGGAGCGGAACGGAGGAGTGGTGGCTGCGTGCTTCCCAGTGATACGTGAATGGCGAATGCAATATGAAAGGCAGCGTCACGGCTCTTTTTTGTCATGCACACCGCAGATATTTTCCATAAAGCACGCAAACTGCATTTTCTGTTGTGTGGGGGATTACCGTGATGCATCGCTGTTGCGGTGTGTATGATTTGGGGTGTCTGCGTGTGGCCGTTGCTGCAGCGAATTCTCTTTCCACTTTTGTGTGTCAGGGGCGATGTGCCCACGTCCTCTTGCCGAGTGTGTGCGGTGGCGGCGGTGCCACAGGGGTGCGGACCGTAGCTGTCGGAATACGTGGGCGAAACCTCCGTGCGCACCACGTTATTGTTGTTGGCTCTCACCAACGCTGTGCTGGGTGGATGACATCCACTCGCCGTCGTTGCGGCGGTCCTCGTGCATGTGGTTTGCACTGAATACTGTGTGGATGACTCTATTGCTGTGGCTGTCAGTCATGCCTGTGACCTTTGGCTATTACTCTTATTCCTTTTTTGATTAGTGGTTAGTGTTCGGCTTTAACTCAATCCAACTACGAAAAAAGTTATATAGTCGATTTTTACGCGGAAGAGAACAATAAATAGTCTTCTCTCAGGCGCGGAATTCAACGAAGGTGGCTGAAGGATGGACATGCTGAAGGGATTCTACGAGTCTGTGTACAATGCGAGGTGGCATCATGTCGTGGAAGTCCCTGGTGGCGAGGGGACGGGAATGGAAGTGAGGGAAGGGGAACCAGCACAGCCATGGACGTACAGGGCGGTTGACGACACCTTCGAAAAGGATGACGGTGTGCAGCAATCCGGTGCAGCACCTCCCAGGCTGATGGTGCTCACCTCGGACAAGGAATGGCCGTACACGTGGGAAAGGGAAAGTAAAGACATTCGTGACTGCTATGTGAACTCTGAGGTGGAGCGAGTCTGGCGGATCGTCAAGGGCGATCTAACCAAGTGGTTCGGCACTCACCGTGGGACCGTGTTTTCGCCTAGGCGGCGTGTGTTGATTGGGACGCCCGGGATTGGGAAGTCGATGAATGTCGGCTCTTACCTCCTTTACCAGCTGCTGCACTACGATGTGGAGCAACTCCCAATGGTTGTTTACTTTATTGCGAATCTAACATTTCTGTTTGACAAGATCACAAAATGGTGTCAGTGTACGAGGGTGAAAGCAGTATCCTGAATATTGTGGGTGGCTTCGCTCGGCGTGGGGTGAAAGGGTACATTATCTACGACGTGGCAATGAAGGGTCGTCAACCGTCTACTGGTTTGCCTTGCAAGGGATGGGGCATGATTGTGGTGACATCACCCGACAAAAACAACTACGAATCGTGGGCGGAGCAAATGGGAGCGGAAAGAATCATAATTAATTGCCCTGACGAGAGCGATGTGAGGGCAATGTGCGTTTGGAAGAAGCACAATCGGCGGCTTGCGGAGGAACGAGCGGAGGAAGAAGAGGAGGAAGAAGCGGACTACTGGAAAAAGGTGAAGGGTCGCATGAATAAAGTGGGGCCGATTATCCGCTTCATGTTTAATAAAAAAAGTCTGACGCTCGCTTTAACGAGTGTAAAGATGCTGTGAATGATATCACCCCTCCGATGCTACAGTATTACGCTGGTGTTGAAACTGGCGAGTCGTGCAACGGCAATCACGTTTCTCGAAAACTTGTGAAGATTGTCCGAGTACGACGAAACAACATTGAATGGCCTTTGAATGTACCGATATCCCCCCATTTTGAACGTGAAACATTGTCCAAGATCTGAAGTGAAATGAAGCAGACGGATTTTTTGTTTCTCTTGCTGAGGTTCTGGGATTATTTCTTACCACATCTTTTTGAAAAGTATGCCGTATCCGCATTTTTGAATGAGAATTTTCTACGTGCGATAAGAATTAAAATTAAAAAACTGGAGTCACAGAAACGAAGTGAGCCACACAGCTGTGCGCTGAAAGAGCACTCAGACACGAGCTTTGCCAGAAAAGAGGTTCTACCAGAGAAACCTTCTAATCGGATTGCCATAGAGTACTGGGTGCTGTATGAGCCGAAAGTCCATAACTTTCCGCTGGTGGACGGCTTTTTCTTTGTGGACTCAAAACCGAAGACCATGGTTGGGCTGCAGATGACTACGACGAGTGCGCATCACACCATACCCAGCACTGTGAGGCAGTTCATTGAGTGTATGGCGGCTTATTTTGAAGGATGGGGTGAATTTTCTGAGGGTTTGTCGTGGGAGATGATTTAAATACAGCACGCAGACAGCACGCCGATGAATGGCTGGCAGAGATGTGATTGCGTCAATCCCAACAATAATGTGAGAAAGAAGGAAAAACAAAAAATTGCGGCTTTTTGGAAGGAGAAGGTGCGCCAGTACCAAGTGTCAATATCATCCAGAGACGTCCCAAGAAGGGTTTAGAATTGAGGAGTAATTAAGGGAATAATTGGGGAAACAAGTTAGGGAACTGTGGGGGTAGTTTGAGTTCTGGTAACAAATATTGGGGCTTTTTCATATGGTTGGATTCCTGGGTGTGCATACAGTGCAGATGCAGCAGCATCAGGCGGCAGCATCACACACAGATGCGGAAAATGTCCAACACGAGCGATCGTAACAGTGAACGAAGAAGGGATTATGGAGGGAACGGGGTAGTTTGGTTTCTGGTAGAAAAACATTGCGGGTTGTTTCATACATGTGGATTTCTGTGTGTGCACACGAGGCATAGTAGGGAAATTGCTCTGTTATGAGAGAATGATTATGACCAGCGGTGATGAATTATGACTGTGTTGTTCATTTCCCCTTATTTTTTTATTCTAAGGCCCATCATCAACAGAGGCATCTTTAGGGGATGGACGACGACCAATTTCTTTTGTGGACACAGTGCACTCCGTGTGACTGCTTGGAGTGGGGCACCGTATTCAATTGAGGGTGGAATGGCTTCCTTGTGCCTGCGTCATCGTTGCTTCCCCTTGCGATTTCATGCTTGACTGCCTCACCGCAGCGCCAGGGCCCAGCACCCCGTATTGTCGGGAAAATTTAGGAGCCAGCAATGTTTCTCTCACGGGATCGTTGTTGGCGCAGCGCTGACGGTATTCGACCAGCGCCAGCAACAGCCGCGTCGTGCCAAAGCAAATTGCACCACGAGGTCTGGGGGCACGTGCTACCGCAGTGCGGGCATTACGATTTATTTGGGAAAACACGCGGGAAACAACAGAAGCACATTTGTGAGTGCTGCGGCAAATTGGCGCCCATTCTCTCTTTATTGAGAATGGACAATGAGATGGTGCGCCCTGCGCCTGTTGCCTGCACTCTCATAGCCGCGTTTTGAATGGAGCGTGTTGTTTTTCTCTGAGGCGGGCTCCGTGTGCCAACGCGACAGAGAAACACGGTTGGCGGTGGCAGGAGTTCTTTCCCGGAACGGCAATGGAGTGCAGGGTTCCCAGAGTGGGTCGCTCGCCGAGGCGGGGACGGCGCTCAGGGATTGTCTCGAGGCTGCTTCTCAGTGCCGTTGTTGTTGTTGACGGCAAATCGCTGATGGGAGGGCGAGAGATAGTGTGCTGTCGTGTGATTTCTGACAGCGACACTCGTTGGAGCGATGCTTGTGCGTTTGCCTTGTAGATGTGGTGTTAGGGATCTTTATTTCACGCTATCCGGTGGAACAGCAGTGAACGGGGAAGTGATGCGGTCACGAGCTGCACGAGCGTGGTGGAAACGGTTACGCGAGCCTGTGGATGATCCGAGCAAATCCAAGTGTACCATGCGGTTTGGGTCCACAGGGAAGGAAGAGACAGTGGGCGGCTTAGGGGAGTTGCAATGCACGCGGCTGCAGAAGATGGCATGCGTTGCTGAGTTCACGTTGACTGCCACTTTGGGTGCTTTTTCTCGAGGCCGTGAATCCTTCCTAATTTACTTGGTGGTGCTTGATGACACCAGACGTGGAAGGCATTTTCATTTCATACGAGGATGGCGCACGGGAGACAAGGACGAAAGAGAGCGACGCCTCGCCAAAAGTGCTGCTGCTGGAACGTTGACGAGACACGGGATTGTTTGCACGACCAGCTGCATTTCCTCGGCAGGATGTTCCTTGAGGCGTTCATTGGCCCGAGTGTGAGGTGCACGCACGGACAGGCACCGCGGCAACCGTGTCGTTGGTTTACCGTTGCACGAATGAGACGACGCATGTCAGGCGTGGCAGGTGACGTCCCCTGCGGGCCCTCCCACCGCCTCTTCTGTTTCACACCTCGGCATTTTCTGCGCTGTGGACACCGCTCCCGTTGGCCGTCTTCTGTGACACGAGAGCCGCCTGTACTCCTTTCCGCCGCATTGCAGAGTCGTGAGGAGGGTTGGAAGGTGCGTTGAGGTGCCGTGTGGCCCCTGCGAGCATGTCCTCTGTTTTTCATAGGTGTTGAATTTTGGATTACCGAAAAGCACCTTGAGTGCCTGCGTCAGAGGCACACATAACTGACGGACAGGCGTGTTTGCGGAGGTGCAGGAGGGCCACGCCATTGGGAGGAGGAAGAGTGAATGGGCGGGTGGGTGTGTCTGTGGCCCATATGTGGTGCCCGACTGGTGCTTCACGTTGTTTGGTGCTGTTATCATTTGCATTCACAGAGAATGGCTTTGGGTGCTGCTTTTCCCAACTCTCTTACTGTGTCTTTTTGTTGCTTCTTTGTGGGCATGGCTCTTCTTCCGTGCTGTGCATTTGCTGCATAATCTTTTGATGGTCTGTGTGGAATATGTGATGATTTGCGGCATTTTGTTGGATTGTGCTTTGATCTCTGCCGCGGGATGACGGCCAGATCGGGGGCGTTGCTTTTTCTTTACTGTGATCACGTGCGGTGTTTATGGGAGGCCTCTCGGGGAAGCGCCAGCCGACATTGTTGTGAAGCTCAGGCATGGTGCCACACTGCTTATTGACGTGGAATGAGTTGAGAGGTTTACATATAAGCTCCTGTGCATTCTTGCCGTGGTGCTCCTCATGTATAGTCCGGGGGTCACAGATGATGCATGTGGCAGGCAGAACCTCCTGCATGGCGGAAGGAGGAGATTAAGGGCTGGTTGTTTGATTGTTACTGACGAGTCCTGCCTCACTGCTTGGAGGGGGCTGTTGTTCGCTGGGGCAACCTGTTCTGTGTGTCCAGACACCGCTTGCACCGAGTGGCGTGGTGCCGTGTTGGCGTGTGCGGCTCCATCATGCGGGGCAGCAGCGTGACGTTTACGGACTGTGTGGCTGTGGGGTAATGAATGTGGCAAAAGGCGTGTCTGATGGGAATCCGCGAAAGGAGGAGTGACCTTCGTTTGGCGGTGCTGCTGTGCGAAGTGCGAGGGAGGAAGAAAAAAGTGATTTCTGACGCGTCTGTGGGTGTGCCACGGCCACCGATGAGTTTTCAGGGAGAGGGACAGGAGGGAGGGAGACGGATGCTGTGCGCACCCACCGCGGCGTGTGGTGCCAGAGGATGCGGTTGCCATTGTGAAGGACGCAACGGCCGTCATGCGTGCAGCAGAGCGTCACCTGCATCTTTTTGTCTGCCAAGCTTGTGGGTGCTGCGAGGAGGTGCAGACGACCTCTCATCATTGGGACGCTGAGGCTGTTTTTCCTCTCTGCTCAGCGGGAGAAGCAACTCTTCTTGCAGGCGATGTGCTGTTCTGCATCGATGCTCCCAACGGGTTGTCACGCCGCCGTGTCGTTGCAGTGCAACTCTCGTATCCCTCACTGCACACGTGACCCCCTGTCATTTGTCCTGTTTGCAGGGCCATTGCCCGCGGCCCCCAACTGGGAGGCTGCTCGCTTTTTAAATACTTTACATTTATTTATGCTGTTGAGAGGTGCTGGAGAACAATGGCTGCGGGGATGGTGATTTTGTGTTTTGCTTTGAGTGGTGGCGGTGTGTACTGCTGTTGTGCTGCCTTTCTTCTGCTGTTGCCTTCTCCAAGAAGGAAAATAAACGCCAAAAGCTACTGTGAAATTCGAAGGCTCTGAAAGGACCAACAGCACACACCGCCCACACACACATATTTGTATGCTCTCACGTGTTGCGGCAGTGAAGGCACCCCGCACACACAACCGTCGCCGCATGACCGGATCCAGCGGAAGGAGGAGGGAAGGAAGAGAGAGTGAGCCGCCGAGGCTCAACATGTCCCGGCGTGTGTTTACTTCCGCGGTGCTGCTACTCCTAGTCGTGATTTTTTGCTGTGGATGTGGAGCTGCTAACGCGGAAGGGCAGCAGTCAGGGGACGTGCGAATGCCACAACCGGTTGACATCTATGTGCCGATGAAGACGCAGGTGGAACCAAAAAGTGGTTCTGGCAAAAGTGGAATGAGGGATTCATTCGCTGCGCCTTCTCTTGTCCGTGCTGGTGGAGTGACGATTGCATTTGCTGAAGGTCACGCCGAGTATAAAGGTTCCCACTATAGATTGAATGTGCGTCCCTCTGATATTGTGGCGGGGTACATCAACGCCGCGGAGACGTGGCCGTTAATTGCCGCCGAGAACAATAAGGATAAATGGAGGGTACGCACACTGTTTAGTACAGTGAATGAAGAGGATCTTTTTGGTGTTGCGTGCAACCCCACAGCGATTGCAAGGGACAATAAAGTGCTTCTACTTGTGGGGAGCTACAATATGTGAAAAAAATGATGGTCGCTAGAATACGGATGGCTGGGATATTCAACTGGTTGAGGGTGATGCCACGCACTCCAATGACGGCGTGCAAAGTACATTGATCGACTGGGTCGAACCCAATTCACCTTCACGGCAGATTCCCCAAAGGATTAAAAGCAACCTGTCGGATTTTGGGGTGGTGGTAGTTCAGGCATTGTGATGGAGGGTGGCACACTTGTGTTTACCCTGAGGGCGAGGAAAGGGGAAAATCAACCTTTCTCCAGAATCACTTATTCGACGGACAAAGGCAATACCTGGGTGTTCCCAGAGGGCTTTTCTCCTGCGGAATGCTTTAACCCCCGCATTACCGAATGAAATGGGAGACAAATTTTTATGATCGTTCAGTGTAAAGATGGCCAGAGTTTGTTTGAGTCGCATGACATGGGGGCAATGCGGACGAAGGCTATTGGGACACTCTCAGGCGTGTGGGTCAACTCACAGTCGGAAGACTATCCGGAAGGAGTCTTGCGTGTGGAAGCCCCTATCACCGCGAACATTGAGGGAGTGAAGGTGGTGCTGTACACTTGGAAAAGGTGCTTCTCGGGGGAGAAAAAGGAAAATGTGTTCCATCTTTGGGTGACGGACAACAACCGCTCGTTTTCTGTTGGACCGGTTGCCATGGATAATAACTTGGAACTTTTACACGCCCTGCTGTACTCGGATGGTGCGTTGCACATTTTACAGGATGGTATTATTAAAGCAAGCAACACCATTTCACTTGTATTGCTGAGAGGGGCTACAGATGATCAATTACGTCTTGAAGAGTTGGGCACAGCTGGATTCCTCCTTCTCTGAGTCGTTCACACCCACGGCGGGTCTGGTTGGTTTCATTTTCAACGCATCGTCCGATGGTGACACGTGGATCGAAGATTACCTTTGCGTGAATGCAATTGTGACGAAGAATGCAATGAAGGCCAAAGATGGGCTCAAATTCACGGGGCCTTGGGTCCGGGGCAGTATGGCCCGTGAGCAGCCGGGAGCATAATGGGCCGCACACCTTTGTAAGCTGTGATTTCACTATTGTGGCGAGGGTGATGATCCAAAATTTTTCGAAGTTGAGCACTCCTCTACCGGGTGCGGGTCTGGATGCACCCGTCAGCACGAGCTTAATTGGGCTGTCGCACAACGCGGACAGTGGGTGGGAGACAGTGTTTTACGGAATAAAAACAGCATCGGGCAGCATTTGGGAGTCGGGGAAAGCATACCAAGTGGCGCTCATGCTGCAGGACGGCCACAGGGATGTGTGTACGTGAGTGCTGAGTTTGTGGGGAGCCCAGCGAAGATACCGAAAGTTGGGGCGCTGGGAGATGAAACCACATATTTCCACTTTGGTGGCGACGAGGGAGACATCAACAGCAGCGATGTGACAGTGACGAACGTCTTTCTGTACAACCGCCCACTGAGTGTCGGTGAACTAAAACTGGTCAAGAAGAGCGAAGGCTCCGTGCGTGGGGGCGTGTTGCTGCTGCTGCTGCTGGGACCTTGCGGCTTTGCGGCCCTCTACGGGGCGTAACGCGGCGGGACCCCTGCCTCCAGTGGGAGCAAAATGTACCTCTCCACGCAACCTCCTAAATAATTGACGTTTTGCTTGGATATACCTTTTATTTTTTATATTTTATTTTTGGTTTGAATACTCCTTTTCCGCCTGTGCAATTCTTTATTTAAAAGCATGCTCTCCCTCCCGGAACTGCACCGCGAGGTATTTGTTTTTGCTTTATTCTATGTGAGTGTTTTTGTATAGTGGAGTATTTTGAGATTGGCGGGATGTCTTTAATTTTTCCGTCGGCCGATTACACGTGCAGTCGGCATTGAGCTCCATGACGATGGTGCGGTGAAAAAGGGATTTAAGATGTGCAGCAACGCACTGAGCGTCCCAATGAAATGTGGGTGTTGTGTGGACACCAGGAGGTTGAACGGCTGACGCAAATATATTTTTACTTCTGCAGGAAGAATATACACGTGTTTTTTTCTTTGTTTTCCCGCTTCACCGTGTTATTATTGTTATTCTTTTTTTTTGTGAGCGTGAAAGACTTCTTCAAGGGAACTGTTTTTGCGTTTTTTTGTTTTTTTGTCTTAAGTTTTTATTTTTTGTTTCTGCAAGCGTATTGTGAGTTGCCACATGTTGGGCTGCCGTGCCATCTTGAGCTTTGGCTGCCCTCTTTCTTTTCTCTTTGTCTGTCCTGTAACTCCACTGCGTGTTTTTTTTTGTTTCTTCACGTGCGTGGCTCTTTTTTTTCTTTGCGTGTCTGCAGACACACAACCGCACGGCGTACATGTTGCAGTGCAGCTTGATGCTTCTCGTGCACTCGGTGCTGGCAACTGCTGCATTCCGCGGAAATGAAAAAGAAGGATGCACCGAGAGTGTGCCGTGGCTCTCATCCCCTGTGGAAATGCTGCACGGCGTGTGGCGGTATTGCCCTGAAATGCCGCACCATCACGCACGAGGACGTGGCACGGAGTGTCAGATATCTTTTTTTGTGTCTGCTGCTGTGGGTGCGGCCGCGTCGGACTTGTCGGCACGATGGCCGCAGCGTGTGATCGTCGCTCTGTTCTCTCGGGAAATATGCTACGACGCTTTCACTTGTGTGTTGCTTCGGGGACAATGTGCCTGTGGCTGTGCGGTTGCCGAATGAAGGGAGAGGAGTGGAGGGAAGTGCGTGAGCGCCGCGGTCAAGAGTCGCGCTGGGTGTCTCGCCGCGGAGGGCCTTGCCCACCCAACGCAGCACCGCTCCTGTCGGGCATCTTCTATCACACTGCAGAATCGTAGTCGACGCCACCAGCACGCAGCGAGGCAGCGGATGCCGCCACCGCCACGAGTGCGACCGGAAGGGAACATGTCTGCTGTTGTGTTCCGAGGGGGCACACTGTGTGGCACAGCGGCGTGCCCACAACCTCCTCGCGGAGTCTGCACACGACACCGGGCACTGGCCGCGGAGTGTTTGCTTCCTGGAGTAAACTGCGGCTGAGTTCCTCCTCCCTCCACGTGGACGGTCGGCTGATTTTCCTCTTTTTCCCACCCAGGCGGGTTGCTGCGCGATGACACCACAACGAGGCAGTTGCTTTTACCATGGCGGGGCAACATCTGCAGGGTTACGCATTGGGAATATGAATGACGAATGCATTGAGAAAGGGAGCGTTATGGTTCTTTTGTGCTGTGAGAATTGCGGGAATATTCCATAAGACGTGCAATTTTTCTTTGTTCTGCGTGGGAGGCTGCCGTGATGCATCGCTGTTGTGGCGTGTGTGATCTGTGATTCCTGCGTGTGGCCGCTGCTGCACCGAATCCCCTTCCCACGTTTGTGTGTTTGTGTCAGGGTTGTGCGAGCATTTCATCTTACAGAGTGTGTGCGGTGACGGCGGTGCCACACGGGTGCGGGACCGTGGCGAGCGGAATGCGTGGACGAACCCTCCGTGCGCACCACGTTGTTGTTGTTGGCTCTCACCAACACTGTGTGGGTGAGTCTCTTGTTGTGGCTTCGAGCCATGACTGTGCCTATTGTATTTCTTTTTCTCATTCTCCGCGTTGGGTGGTTATTGTTTAGATCTAACTCAAACTAACTAAGAAAGCAAGGAGAAACAATGTCTGGAAGGCCCGAGGAAGGACTTTACGGCAATGTGGAGAGTCAATCGTCCAATGTCTCGCAGGGAGGTCGGAGGAGAACAAGGTCGGAATTTGAGGGTGACACAGATCACTCCTCTGCGACTCGCATAAGATTGGAGGGAATGTATCGACCGCAGTGGACCATGAGCAGCACCGTAAAGGACATTCTGCTGGAGGGAAGCACTCTCAGGACTGACATGAAGCTGAATGAATTCATTCGGAGCAACTTGGACGAGGAGTGGGTTGTGGAAAGAAATGGGAATGTTATTATGGAGGCGTTTGTTCAGGAGCCGGATGCTTACGTACAAGACCAGGAGCTTCTTAGAAGAATTATTAATTTACCTGCGTACCAAGCGCTGGAGGAAAGGAAAATACTATTGGAGGCTACTTATAAGCTTCATCACGAGGGTGTGTATTTTCTCAGGCAATGGGGGGAGCATGAGGGAAAGGATACGGTCTCTTCTCATGCAAGGGGAAAACTAAACGGAGTACTCACTGGGATAGAGATAGAAGAAAAAGAAAGGCGGGAGGCAGAAGAAAGAGAAAAAGCAAGGCGTGAGGAAGAAGCAAGGCGTGATGCGGAAGAAGAAAAAGCAAGGCGTGAGGAACAAATCAATTTTAACTTAACTCTCAGCATTAAAGACGCAATTTTTCAAGGAAGAGCTCGCGTCTATAAAATGAAGCTGAATCGTTTTCTTAAGATGGAATTGGACGGCAGAGGCGTCGCAGACACCAATCGGAGAGTTTTGCTGAAGGAGTTTTTCAAGGACCCCACGAGGTATGTCCGCGATGCGGGAGTATTGAACGAAATACAGGCATCCGATGCTTATTTGATGGCCAAGAGGGCTGTACGGGAGGAAATGGATATGGAAGAGGATATAAGGAAGCTCCAATATAAACATTTAAGAACTCTGTTGGGGTGGTCAATAGCTTCTGCGGAGATAAGAGCAAGTGTTCGTGAAATCACCAAAGGTTTTTTGGATGCAGTCCTTGAGGAGTTGAGGAAACCAACGACGACGATTGCACGATAAAAATGGAGGGATTGTACGAGTCTGTGTACAATGCGAGGTGGAGCCATGTGGTGGAAGTCCGTGGCGGCGAGGGGACGGTAATGGAGGTGAAGAAGGGGAAACCGGAACAGTCATGGACGTACAAGAAAGTTGACGACACTTTTGAAAGGATGACGGTGTGCGGAAATCCGGTGAAGTACCTCCCAGGCTGATGGTGCTTACCTCGGACAAGGGATGGCCGTACTCGTGGAATCGGAAGGGGGTGGAATCCACTCGTGACTGCTACGTGAACTGTGAGGTGGAGCAAGTGTGGCAGATCGTCAAGGGCGATCTAACCGAATTGCTCAGCATTCACGGTGGGAACAATCCTTCGCCCAAGCGGCGTGTGTTGATTGGGACGGCCGGGATCGGGAAGTCGTTGAATGCCGGCTCGTACCTCCTCTACCAGCTGCTGCACTACGATGTCGAGCAGCTCCCAATGGTTGCGTACTTTATTGGGAGTCAATCATTCCTGTTTGACAAGATCACAAAAACGGTGTCAGTGTACATGGATGACCCCAGAATTGAGGATGTTGTAAACATTTTTTCTCGGCGTGGGGTTAAAGGGTATTGTATCTACGACGTGGCATTGGCATCTCGTCAACCGCCTGCTGGTTTGCCTTGCAAGGGATGGGGCATGATTGTGGTGACATCACCAAACAAAAACGAATATGAACGGTGGACAAAAAAAATGGACGCTATTGAAATCGTAATTGATTGTCCCGAAGAAAACGATGTGAGGGCAATGTGCATTTGGATGAAGCGCAATCGACCCCTGCAGGAGCAAGCGGAGTACTGGAAGGAGGTGAGGGGTCGCATGAATAACGTGGGACCAATTCTCCGCTCCATCTTTGGCAAACAGGCATATGATGACCGCATTAAAGCGTGTCAGCAGGCCGTGGGTGGGTCGACCGCCTCGGAATTAGAGCGCAATTTGGGTATTGGCTGCTGCTACTCGTCCAATGACAGTGACTTGTCTCGAAAGCTTGTGAGGGTTGTCCGAGTACGACGAGGAAACAGCATTGAGTCGCCTCTGAATTTGCTGGTATCTCCCCATCTCGAACGTGAAACTTTGTCCAGGTTGGAGGATGAAATGAAGCAGCCCGATTTTATTTTTTTCGTTTTGAGGTTCTGGGATTATGCCCCACCATATCTTATTGAAAAGTATGCCGTATCCGCATTTTTGAATGAGGATTTCCTGCGTGCGATAAGAATTAAAATTAAAAAACTGGAGTCACAGAAACGAAGTGAGCCACACAGCTGTGCGCTGAAAGAGCACTCAGACAAGAGCTTCACCAGAAAAGAGGTTCTACCAGAGAAACCTTCTAATCGGATTGCTATGGACCACTGGGTGCTGTATGAGCCGAAAGTCCATAACTTTCCGCTGGTGGACGGCTTTTTCTTTGTTGATTCGCCGCGGAGGACGCTGGTTGGGCTGCGGATGACTACGGCGGGTGAGCATCACACCACCGCCACCACTGTGAGGCAGTTCATTGAGTGTATGGCGGCTTATTTTGAAGGATGGGACGAATTATCACAAGACATGTCGTGGGAGATGATTTATGTGCAGCACGCAGACAGCACGCCGATGGATGGCTGGCGGAGATGTGATGTCGTCAATTCCAATAATGTGAGCCGCGCTGAAAACCGAGAGATTGCGGTGTTCTGGGAGGAAGAGGTGCACCAGTACATAGCAGCAATATCGTCGGACGATGCCATAAGGGACGAAGCTCTCCGAAGTGGGGAACAACCACCGAAATGGTAAAAATAAATTAGGGAATGAAAGGGGTAGTTTTGATTTCTGGTAAAAAAATATTGTGGGAGTTATATATTTTTGGATACTTTTTTGTGTGCATACGGTGCGGATGCACCAGCACCAGACGACAGTATATCGCACAGATTTCAGAACTGTCCAACGCTATCGAACATAACAGTGGCAGAATAAATTAGGGAGGGAAAGGGGTTGTTTGGTTTTTGGTGAAAAACAATGGGTGGTTTTTATATAGTATGTTTATTGTGTGTGTGCATACGAGGCGTAATTGTAGAATTGCCCCGGTATGAGGGAATCATTGTGGCTGGCGCTGTGGCAGTACTACTGCATTGTCCATTTTATTCTGTTGTGTTCTAAGGCCCATCACGAACAGAAGCATCTTTAAGGGATGGACGAAGGATAAGTTCTATCGGGGAAATGGTGTGCTCCGTGTGACCGCATGGACTGAGACGCCGCGTCATGGGTTGATGAGGATCCGCTACTGCGTGTGGCTCTTTTTGGGTGATCGCTAGCTTGTTATGCGCTGTTTGTTGGCTGCGGGGCCGTATCTCGTTGGTCGTGGGATTGGACTAGATGCGGTGGCGGTGTGTCCCTTCTCCTCGTCCATTGGTGTGTGGCTGCTGGCGGCGTGTGCGTTTGTTATGTGGATGCCGTTTAGCAGTTTATGCACGCAGTGAGCCGCAACTGCTGTGAAAAGACGCGGCCTTTCAGTATGGACTTTTTGCCGCTGTGCGGTGTGTTTCTTCCGTATCTTTCGTTATGCGCGTGGCTGCTGCGCGTGTTTCACCGGAGCGTTGTGTGCGACCATCTGCCATGGCCACAATTTGTACGGTTGAGCGCTTGCGTGCGGGTTAGGGTTAGGGTTAGGGTTAGGGTTAGGGTTAGGGTTAGGGTTAGGGTTAGGGTTAGGGTTAGGGTTAGGGTTAGGGTTAGGGTTAGGGTTAGGGTTAGGGTTAGGGTTAGGGTTAGGGTTAGGGTTAGGGTTAGGGTTAGGGTTAGGGTTAGGGTTAGGGTTAGGGTTAGGGTTAGGGTTAGGGGTTAGGGTTAGGGTTAGGGTTAGGGTTAGGGTTAGGGTTAGGGTTAGGGTTAGGGTTAGGGTTAGGGTTAGGGTTAGGGTTAGGGTTAGGGTTAGGGTTAGGGTTAGGGTTAGGGTTAGGGTTAGGGTTAGGGTTAGGGTTA
>NW_001849431.1:0-25931 GCF_000209065.1 Trypanosoma cruzi
TCTTAACCCGACACCACACATCTCTGCGGGAACCACGAGACCACGTCATCAAAATTCATCCTTGCCACCTGACGCAGCGGACCATCGACTTATTTATCAAACAGAAATCCTTTGCGCTTCGGACGACACCGATCACACCATTCCAAACCTCCGTTCTAACACGGTGTATAGTGTGTCGGTACGTTCAAAGCTTGTCAATGGGGAGTGGGGAATTTGGTCGCAACCCTCATTATTATTTGCGACGGTCCCGGCAACGCAGGTGGAGTTCACGGATATTGGGGAGAAGTTTTTGAAGGTGGACTGGAAACGAAGTGCACAACGGATTCCTCCACAAATTAAAAATCCTTCCGCTGTAAAATGCGGGCTTGGCACAATTAGTGCATCTCGTGTGAAGGTGCGTGAGATTGGTGGTTCATTACAAAGAACATATGAATTGAATAATTCCTTGAAAACACTCCGGATTGATGCGCTTTCCCCTGCATCTACCTACGCCGTTTCCGTACAGACATACAATGACAACTATGAATGGGGTGTTTGGAGTGAAGAGGAAAAAGTCCGCACAATCCCTGGTATAGATATTGCAGTACAACATATTTCTGAGGATGCCGTTTGGGTTGCATGGAAGCGTAAATCCGATGTATCTAATTTTGTGAATTATGATACGGCCCTTAATGTGGATGTTATTCCTTGTGCATACGAGATTAGCATTGTTGGAGGTGGACACTTTAACTATACGAAGGAGATGGATACCAACACTCTTTTCTTTCGTGGTCTACAACCGGATACTTTGTACAATTTTCAGGTACGGGCGCAGTCCTTTGAGAGCCAAGAGTGGGGACTTTGGTCTACGCAGTCGTTTCGTACAAAGCCTCGACTTCGTGTGACATTTGGAAATGTGGGTGAACATTTTGCGATTGTGGAGTGGCGCCGCCATTTGCCAAGTTCTATTGGGGAACGGGATGTAAACACCGTTGTGGAATCAGAGGATGTAGTACAGCAGTTCCGACTGAAGGTGGAACGTGCGGGCAGCAAGGAGACTTACGTGTATGACTTAAGTCCATACATCAGCAGCTTCCGTCTCAAGTCTCTGCAGCCTTCATCTGAGTACCGTGTATGGCTCTGTGCCAAGGGGTATGAGGGTGTTTGGGGGTTCTGGAACGATGAGGCCATTTTTCGTACATTGCCCAAACTGGAACTGGAAGTGACTGCCATTGGCGAAGATTACGTGACGGTTTCATGGAAACGTGGAAAATGGGTGGGTGAAACGGTGGCTGATACCGATGCGGTTGTACGGGAGGCAGATGGTGCCGTGAGTGGCTATAAAGTGCGGGTGTTAGATATAAATGGAATGGAGGTGGTATCACAGTTCATCGGGTTCCGTGAGACCTCCTGTACTCTCTCGCCACTCAAGCTGTCGAGCGTTTACTCTGTCGAGGTGTCGGCCAAAGATACCTACGACGAGTGGGGTCTTTGGAGTGATGCGAAGCACTTCATGACACTTGAGGCGGTGGATTTGCGTATTATTAGTGTGGGTGAAGTCTTCGTGGAGGTGGAGTGGGGTCGCTGCCGTGAATTATTACGTCGCCGCCGAGCCCGGCATGGCCGTCGTCGACGTCGCAACTCCACTCTATCCTCGGATGAAAATCGCTCCGGCGGAGACGTCGGTATGAATGAGACGGAGGGCATTTATAACGGTGGCAACAATAGCGCCGATGGATCCTCTAAACAGGAGAACGCCAGCGGTATGGAGTTGCCGGACACGGATGCGAGGGCTTCTGCCAACAACAGGACGAATGATCAAGAGGGCCCTTACCAAAATGAAGCACACAACATCGCGGAAAGGAATGACGGTGATGAGGATGGCGAAGAATATGAATTTGACTATGAAGAAGAAGAAGAAGGGGAAGGGGAAGAGGAAGAGGAAGAGGAGGGGGAGGAGTACTACTACTACGAAAAAACACTTCTACATGGTGATGACGGTGTACTAAATTGGCATCTGCGTGTCCAAGGACAGCGGATATTTGGTGGACAGCCTGGGGCAGAGGACTTTGCGGAACTGTGTATTGCTGCGGACGAGCTACAATGTGTCATTGACTCGTTGTTGCCGTATGCCACTTACTCCGTCTCTGTGCGGGGCCAGGACAAGGGAGGTGCATGGGGCCACTGGAGCGAACCACGCAAGTTGGTGACATGTCCTCTTCTCGCCCTCACTGCCGACAGTGTCACGGAGACATTTATTCACGTCACATGGAACAGACCTCCTGCGACACTGACGCTGCCGGAAGGTTTTATTTGTTTCCCACCTGCAAATGACATTCACAATTATCAGGTGCACATTGAACCGCTTGCGACAGAGGTACCGTTTGATGAACAGGATGAGCCCCTTGTGGATGGTGCACGTGTGTATGAGACCTCTCAGCCATCCTTAAGGCTCTGGAATCTTTCCCCTGGTGTACGCTATCGGGTCGTGGTCCGAGAGCAGATGATTAACGCTCAAGGCGAATTTGTGCCCAACGCATGGGGATGCTTTTCTGCTATGCAGGTGGTGGAAACCGTAAATCCAATGAAGGTGGTTCCGATTGAGATAGGGGAGGATTACTGTCTTGTCGGATGGCATCGTGTCCAGCGTCCAGCCGACATCGCGTCCGATATAAGTCTTGTGACGGGTGTGGCGAAGGTCACCGCGTACGAATTGCGTGCGGTACGACTGGACGAGATGGCAAAAAAGGAGTATCAAGGCCCCTTGGCGATGGATGCGGTCGTGCCACTGGAGGCAAATGAGACCTCGTATCATTTGGTCAATATTGTAAGCAACACCATCTACGCCCTGAGCATCCGCGCGCAGATGGAGAGGTATTGGGGTCCATGGAGTGCCGTCACAAAGTTTGTGTCGCAGAGTCGCTTGGAGGTAAAGGTGCGGGCTGTGTATGAGGACACGTTTGTGGTGAGCTGGAGCCGTCCACTGCCGGAGTGGGCGCTGTCACGTGCGGATTACAGGAACCTCAACGGAGAGACAGGGTCCAGGAGAGAGAAGAAAACGGACGCGGATTTTGTCGTGGAGGAAGTCACCGATGAAAAGGAGGCAACAGGGGATGAAAGCATCAACAACAGTAACGACAACAGCAGTAAAGGCAGCAGTTTGTCCGTGGAAAGCAGCAATGATTTTTTTGCCACCGTATTAATTGGGGACTACTCCGTTGATCGGTACGAATTGTACGTGGATGGGATCACATGTGACATGGAACAGTGCCTGACGCTGCCGAAAGAACAGATGTCGGCACGCATCGGGGGACTTAAACACAACCAGATTTATTCCGTGTGCATTCGCTCACAGAGTGCGAAACAACATTGGTCAATGCTGTCGCGGCGCGAGTCATTGCTGACGCTCACACCAATGTGTGTGGATCTGTCACACTACACAGAAACCATGACGTTGATTCGATGGTTTCGTGCCCCGCAGGATATCATGGTGTACGATGCCCTTTTAGAGGGCCGCCGGGCCGAGGAGGAACGGCGGTGCGATGAGCGTGAGCGACAGGATCTCTTTGAGTTGAAGCGACGTGCGCAAGGGATGGAGGAGTCTGTGGAGCGAAAATATTTGAGTGATCATTTGGCGGTGCGGCGGGAACATAATGCCGCGCGTCGCATGGATGCGTTGCATCATCTGCGGATTGAGAACGTTGTGTTGGGGGATGCCGAGGTGACGGGTTATCATTTCAAGTTTATGGGGAAGGTTGGGGGATGCATGCCGTCCATTCCAGGAGTTCAGCGCATGTTGCTGCAACAACGTGGGACACACTCGTCTAGGAGACGGAGACAAGAGAGCGCGAAGAAATCAGCCGGCAGAATGCGTCGGCAACCAAACCAGGAGGAAGCCGCCACCCACACGTTGGGGGACGCCGCTGCAGGGAATGGTGCGGCACCTGCAGTGGCAGAAGACGAATTCCCCTCGAAGGAGGATGCGTCGCTTATCGACGTTCAGTTGGGCTCACATGTCACGAGTGTCGTTGTGAAGGATTTGGAGCCGTACGCTTCGTTTTCGGTGCAGCTGCGTGCCCGCAATGCGGCGGGTGAGTGGTGCCCATGGAGCCAGCGCGAGAGCATCACAACACTGAAGTCCATCGAACTCCACCAGAACCGCTTTGGCGAGCATTACATCAACTTGTACTGGCACCGTCTACCAGCCGCGTTCATGCAGCAAATGGAAGACGATGAGGCGCAGCTGCAGTCTCTGAACGAGGAATTTGGCCACATGTCAGCCAAAGATCTCGAGGACAAGAAGAGGGAGCTGCCGGAGTTGGAGTACAATGCGATTTTGGAGAGGCTCAAGGGATGGTGCGAACTGAAACGTCAGGTGGCAAATGTGCGTTCACAGCTTTCACGTGGTCTTGGAGATGTGATAGTGCATGAAAAAACCCCTGTGAAGGGTTTTCAGTTGCGTATCATTCACGAAAGTGGGAAATTTATGGATTATTACATTGACAATAAAAACAATATTCACCATGACAATGACAGCAACAACCAAGCCAATAATGACAAAACCACTATGGATACGACGGATACTGTTGTCACATCGACCACAACTCCCATGAACTTTACATTTACCGTCACCGGACTGGTGTCGAATACGATGTATATTGCCTTGCTGTGTGCCGACTACGGCGTTGCGTGGGGACCCTGGACGACGCCACTTAAATTCATGACTCAAAATCTTATTCAACTCTCCATTACATACATCTCGGAGGTGTTTGTTGAAATTGAGTGGTATCGTGCGCCAAACAAACGTATTCCACCAGGTGAAGAAAACAACGTACTGACAAGTGATGCTGTATCAAGCGAGGGCCGTGTTTGTCAGGTGCGTATAACGTACGAGGATGAGGAAAATGACGGTAAAATAGTAGAGGAATACCGTACCATGCGCTCTTGTAATATGTTTCGCATTGACAGGTTACGCACCGATACGAAATATACTTTTGCCGTTCGTGAGTGGGATGCGGAAGGGGATTGGGGGCTGTGGTGCGCACCAAAGAAATGTGTAACGTTGCCTGGAATGGAAACAACTGTAAAGGAGCTTGGCGAAGACTGGGCGGAGATTACATGGCGCCGCAAGGAGCGGCGTGTGGACTACGACGATGACATTGATGTGTTACAATATGACTTGGAAAAGCTTTCTTACTATTTGAGAGTTCAGGAATTGCCCGAGAATGACGATGACGATGAGGCACACGCGGTGCCCCTTGAAGAAATGAGAGAGAACACCACGGAATTGATAATCTCCGATGAGGTGGAGAATATTTTTACCTCCAGCCATATGACACACGGTGTATTGCCATTACAAGAACATCCAGCAGAATTTGAAGGTGAGAAGGATGGCCTTCAATGCTTGATTCGTCGATTTGGAAAAGACGTTGTCTCCTTTCGACTGGAGAATTTACGACCAGACCGATTCTATAATGTACAGGTGATGTGTGAAACACCAGAGGATCGTCTGGGTGCGTGGAGCAGTGATCAGTACTTTATCACCATGTCAAAGATTAAAATTTCAACTCAAAACATTGACGAGCAGTATGTGGATCTTGTATGGCAACGTTTACCACCAAGACAGCATCCAAAGCTTAATATGAGTCGTGTGTTTACAGGACATTACATGACCATTGCATATGTATTAGAAGTGAAGGGTGCTGGTGACTTTTACTTGCATGAACAATTACAAGGTCATAACAATACTTCATATCACTTAAAGGGTCTATCTCTGAATACTATATACAGTGCCCGAGTGTACTCCATCAATGATGTGGATATGAAAAGTCTGTGGTCTGAGACGCTGCGTTTTGTGACACTTGACCGAGTTAAGGTGCAGCCATTTGAAATATCAGAGCAGTCTATCATATTGGTTTGGGGGCGTGAGGAGCAACGGCCCTCATGCCCAGAGACTGGTGGAAAATACGATCCTACAATAAGTGTTGGAAGTCGGGAATCGGGTAACTATCTTTTGCGTGTATACCAGGGCTGTGAGTTCTCTCGGTCTTTGTTACTGGAGAAGAACTTTCCCGGTGACGTGCACAAGTTTTCTCTGGCGTCCCTTACACCGAACACACCGTACGTTGTCTCTGTGCGGGCAACAAACCTGCTAGGGGAGTGGGGCTTGTGGTCAGAGGAGCGTTGTGTGTATACAATGAAGCTTATCTGCGCAGAGATTGCGGCTGTTGGGGAAGACTACATTCGATTTCTCTGGAAACGTGAGGAACCGGATGAGTTGCAGATTGGGGATTCATTAAATTCTCCTAAACAACCCAACAAAAGTGGGTATGATGTTTTCACTGAGGAACTGGGCGAGGCGGAGACAATCGCCATGAACGCCGACACAACCGACAATGACGTCATTCCAGAGAGACGCACCAGTGAAGGTGTTGATGGTGCTACGGGCAGTGTTTGTGTGCAGCCACCTACTGAGGCAAATGTGGAGATGTCTG
Source organism: Trypanosoma cruzi (assembly GCF_000209065.1). Lineage (NCBI taxonomy): Eukaryota > Euglenozoa > Kinetoplastea > Trypanosomatida > Trypanosomatidae > Trypanosoma > Trypanosoma cruzi. The sequence continues at coordinate 6,474 of NW_001849431.1, forward strand.
GACAAAAACGCCACTCGATGCGTGGCGTCAACCGGAAAAAGTACCCACTGATGGACCGTCCAGAGCGAAAGGGTGTGGTGTACAACAGTGCAAATACAATTATTGACGTTTATGTTGTGAGTGTGCGACGCGCGGACGAGGCTGAGGACTACACCATTGAAGTGCCTGGTGATGCTACCAGTTTTACCGTTCCATCATTGCGACCGGATACACGTTACTCACTGGCTATTTGCGCCCGCTACGGGAGTGGCCAGTGGGGTATCAGCAGTGCCTATGTCACGAGTGGTACGCTCAACGTACTCAAGGTGGAGTTATCGGGCCTTGGTGAGGATTATTTGACCGCCGCATGGCAACGCTTACCCATCACATACGACACGAGTACGGTAAGTCATGGACGCAAGGAGGACGCCATCTTTTATGAGCTTGCGGTCCACGACTTTACGGATGTTTCTTTTGGTGAGGAGGATGTGGAGGATTTGGCGCCCAGGTTGAGACGTACCGTTTTTGTGCCGGCGAAAGTGTGGTCTTGTACCGTGAAGGAGTTATTTTCCCACCATCGCTACCGTGTGTGTGTTCGACGGTGGTATAAACCGCTTGAGGCATTTATAAACGACGCCCCTTGTGAGTCTCCAAGTACGGATGATGAGCAAATATTGGATGCGATACGTCGTAATCACGGTTTACCTGGTACATGGGGCGAATGTCTCTACGACGTGACTTTGCGTGATATGATGTGCTTCTTGACAGATAGTGCGGAAGACTTCTTTGTTGTGCGGTGGGAGCGGGATCCACGGGCCCCGGCATTGCCAGTCCTTAACCCATTTGTCCAAATGCCTGTACAAGGTTACCACCTACGTATCGATGAGATGCAGTGGGACGGCGTCACCGTTGTCACCAGTGCCGATTCCACTCATATTGATCAATCGCTTGATGCCAACGAAACGAATTACAAGGCGCAGAACTTGAGACCCGACACTTTGTACCGTATTGATGTACGTTGCTGCGTTGACAATGTTTGGGGTCGTTGGAGCCGTAATTTGTTTGTTCGAACGTTACCCAAGCTTGTCATTGATATTGCTAACATTGGTGAAGACTACGCAGCATTTTCATGGCAAAGACCGCGCCGTAGTTCATCTCTTTCTGATGGGACAGAAGTGTTTTGTGGAAATGGTGACAACATTGAAAGATATCACCTTGAGGTGGTGGGAATTGAGCACAGGTTTCATGTAAACAAGAAGTTTAAGGCGGCACGTAACAATTATCGCATCAAGCAACTGGAGGCAAATACCGTCTACTCTGTCAGTGTGCGTTCGTTTGACACACGCTTTGACGGGTGGAGTTTATGGAGTGAGCGTGTTCTCTTTGCCACGCTGAAGCCGATGCATTTAACAGTTGGCACTGTTGCGGAACAGTATGTCATGGTTGAATGGGACCGTGAAGAGCAGACATCTGAGGAATACAGTGAAATTGTGGGAGAAGGGGGAGGCATCGTTCAGCTTGGAAACCCCGAGGTGATCGCGTACCAGTTGTGTGTCTTCTTCACCCAACACACCCCATCTCTTGCTGTGGTTGACAAACAGTTTCCGAAGGATGTGACCCGTTATTGCCTTGGCTCTCTCTCTGCCGATACGCCATATGTGGCTGTTCTGCGTGCATGTAACACCGAGTCACGTTGGGGACTTTGGAGCAAGGAGGGATGCTTCCAAACCCAGCGCATATTGGAACTCTGCGTGATAACGGTGGGTGAAAACTGTGTACGGGTGAAATGGGAGCGTTCCGAGGTTGACTTTCACGAGGATGGACGCGGCGCCGGCACAAGGGCGGAACCCATTATATATCAACTACTGCTGAAGGCCGAAACAGAGACGATTGAGCGATTGATTCAACCCATTGATTGTGGTGTGACGGAGGATGATTTTAAGCTTCCCACCTATTTGTTGGAAGGACTTACTCCAAATACAAACTATCTGATGGCGCTTCAACCGGGTTATGAGGAAAACCGCTGGGGATTATGGACTCCCACCATCAGCTTTAAGACACTGCAACCTATCTCTATTACTCCTACCACCATTGGCTCAAATCGTCTGGTGATTTCGCTTTGCCGAGCCGTCGAGACACCGTCAACGGAGGCGGATATTGTTGCTACAGGGAATGAAGAGCCTGAGCGTACGGCGCCTTCTGGGAGTATTGTATATTACCAGCTGGTGCTTCTTAAGACATACGAACAGCAAATTGCACAGGAAAAGGAGCGTGAAAGTGAACCGAATTTTTTGTCTACTCATGCTACTCTTTTCTCTACGGCAGCCACGCAACGTACTCTTTCCATTTCTGCAGCTGCGGTTGGTGCGGCTAGTGTTGCTGCTGCTGATGCTGCTGCTGCTGCGGTTGAGCCCAATTCTATTGTTGCTGAAGATGCTGGAGAGGTGGACGCCGAAGAGGCCATGTATGCCTCCCCTACAATCCCCGCTGCTTCTGTTGCCGTAGATGCAGAATCCCTTGCGGCGACGACGACGGATGAAAAGCCTGCTTTACCTAAAGGACGTGTGGCCAGCGTGGTGATAGAAGAAGAGCTTCCTGTGCCTGAGGGGTATGACAGGGGAAGTTTATCACGTAGTGCGTTTTTTTGTTCACCAGCGAAGAAGGATAATGTAGTATTGACGCGTGATTTTGAAGTAAACAAGGAAGATCCAACCAACACCATCTGTGAGCTGGAGGAACTGGAAAGCTCCACTCTTTACAAAATCCAAGTCCGTGCGTTGGACGAGAATGGGATGTGGGGTACATGGAAGGAGTTAAATGTGGAGACGGCACCTTTTCCACCGCATTCTGTGGCAATGCACCGCATCAATGCCCAATTCTGTATGCTGCAGTGGGAACCCCCTGACAACCGGTACCTCTACCGTTACGTGGTGGAGCAGGCTTTTGCCCCCTCCGATACACGCGGGAAGACAAAGGGTGGAACGGAGTGGCGTGTTGCTGATACTGTGGAAGACACCTTCTGCCGTGTGCGTTTTACCGTACCGCCTAATAAGATGCGTTGCCGCGTCAAGGCCGCACGGGTGGGTGAGGGCCACGAGTTCAGTGAATTCAGTGAACCGGTGAAACTTTCAAGCGGTACGCCACCGGAGCCGGTGACGCAACTTGCCATCACGGCCATTGCATACAACTTTATGACGGTGGAGTGGGCTCAATCGCGGTCCGAGATCAGCGGCACCTCTCGCCAAGCACGGACATTGACATACCGCATCTATCTTGGCATCCGGGACCATACGCCTATCTTTGTGACGACCGTTTCTCGGGCCACCAGTTATACGCTTGAAGATTTGGAGCCGTCAACGGAGTACACGATTCAAATTGTGGTAGAAAATGCCGATGGCATGAGCTACAACAACCCTATGATTCGTGCGGTGACGAAAAGTGAGCAGGATTCGGCTGTCACACGACATGAACCAGGTGAACCACCTCTGGGCAGCATTGTGGAGTCCATTTCATCCCTGCGGCGTACCCTACTTCCGGAAATCCCTTCTGCTCGTCCAACGTTGGTCCCGCAGCCGCCATCACGCTCTAAGCGTAAGAGGATTAGTGGTAGGAGTACACCCGGGGCGGCGACAGCAACATCGTCGACAGCGGTAACGGGCACTGCAGCTGTGTCAACTAATGAAAGCCGTGGGAATTACAGATCTATGTCTCGCACGGGGTCAGCACCGCGTATTATGGAAATGAATTCAAAGCGAGGAACACGAGATCGACTCCCATCCCTAAAGAGGAAGCGTTGACGGATTCTGTACACGTGGCCATGCGGTATGATTGATGAGGGAGGGAGGATAGCCGAGAGGAGGAGAAGGAATGAAGGTGGTTGACATTTCCCACCAAATACATACCACTTTTTTTAAATTGTTTCTTTAGATTTTTACATTTTGAAAGGCACATCTTTTTGTTTTTGTTTTGCGGGCGTGCCTTTGTGTGTTGTGTGCTGTTCTGTTTACAACGTCTTAGGTTGCCTATTCTTGTTTTGGCACACGATGTATATATAGGTATATATATATATATATATATATATATATATATACCTTCATCTTCTCTTGGTATATATGATAAAACGGCTGTAATGTATGTATGTTATGTATGAATGTATATAGGGCTGGCTACCAGCGTATTGAGAGGCCGTAGTTCATTTGAATAAAGCCAACGATGTACATAAAAAGCGGGAAGAGAGCATTTTTTTTATCCCACTCATCTCTTAGGTATTCACGCAAGAAAGGTAAGAGGTGAATGGATTATCTATTTCTACTACGCTTTATTATTATTATTATTATTATTATTATTTGCTGAAATGAGGGAGATGTTATCATTTTTTTTGTTATTTGCCTTTCCCCCCCTTTTTTTCTTTTTTGTTGCTTGGGTGGATTTTATGCATGCGGCCCCTCGTGTTGTTTCTTTTCTTCTCGGGTGTTGACTCCTGCAAATATGACCGTTTTTTTTTTATTGGTTGTTTTTCTGGGCGTTGCAAGGTATCGTGGGAGGAATCGCAAAGGGAGGAGGAGGAGGAGGTTGGAGATGACACGAAATGAAGCGAACGACAATGTCGATGACGACGAGGATCTTTTTGCGGTGTTTAATACGCCCGAGCCGGCAGGGGATTTACTCGCGGCACCTGCGGCTCTCCGTCAATCGGATTCATTTTTTGGCGGCGGCCGCAGTGTTTCCGTCACGGAAGCGTTGAGCAAGTCTGCCTCATCTCCCTCACTGTCTATCATGCATGTCGTCTGCGCATCCACCCAAGATGGCTGTGAGATGGGCTCAGTCACACGGCAACCACCTGCAGAAAGGGTTCATGCAGCTGCTGTGAGGGAGCCGAATAGCGGTATTAACATTCGGCATTCTACGAAGAGCTGCGAACAGCTTCCACTTGTGCTTGTGGAGTACCCTTATTCTACTTTTATAGAGATGCGCCGTTCTCTTGCCACCGCGGGTACACCCCCATTGCTTACGGTCATTGGTGTCGTCATTCGTAGGACAGATCCAAAGCAAAAGAACGGTAAAGGCGCATACGGCATTATTTCACTGTGGAACATGCGGGGGCCCTTCCCAACTCCACAAGATGAGTTGTCCATCCTAATTGTTGGATCGGCATTTGATGCTCACTACACAAAACTGGCAATTGGTCTCGTACTGGCACTCTCAAGTGTACAGCGGATGGAAGGCCGCAAAGGCACTCTTTCTGGCAACACACAGGCTGAGAATACCACGTTGACTAACAGTAATCGCCCCGGTGCGAACTCTTCCAATGTCTGTAGTACCAATTTGGAGTTATTAAAGGTGGTGAAGGGTGACCAGATACGAGTTCTTGGCTACGCAGTGGATCTCCGTACTTGCGAAGGAACCCAACAGCGATCAGGTGAACGCTGCAATAGAATAGTGAATGGTGCGCTTTCAAAGTTTTGTTCCAACCATGTTGCTAATCTTCGGCGTGTGGCTCGTGGCAAGGCGTCATCACCCTCCACCACAACTCCACAGAAGCCACTGAGGTCTAATCTTTCCTCCACAACTTTTAGGGCTGGTGTCACACGTGTAGATCCTGCGCTAACGAATCCAACAGGTGTTATCGCATCCAAGAAGGCTTTGCAATCAATGGTGCGTCAACAACCAGGGTTTCTAACGGTGAAGGGCTCGTGTGGGCTACCAACGACAACACCCGCCGGTTCTGATGTCGTCTCGGCTGCTGGAGCGTACGCGGGCGTCGTGCCGGGCGGTGCATTGTCTGTGACTGGGATCTGTCGTGATGTGGGACGTGTCTTTCGTTCTCCACAGGCACTTGGCGTGACGGCACGTGGACGTGCTGTCCTTGCCGCGGCTGTGGATCAGGAGGATGCGAAGGAACGCCAAAGGCTGCTTCAACTTGCGCTGAAGCCGAGCGAATTAGGCGCTAAACATCCACGAAATGAAGGCACCTCCACACCGAAGAGCCCAAGGACGACGGTGGCCGAAGATGTAGAGGCGGTTCGTGAGCAGTATGCGCCACTGACGGGCGGGTCTTCTTCTTCCTTTGCGGCCATGCGATTCAATGGGTTTGAGGAGGTGCGTCGCCACCGCCAGGATTATCAACATCACGTCATCACGAAGCGAGCCAATGGCACAACGAGTTCGATTGTTTCTGTTGTTGAGCAGCACCTCCGCGGCGATGGCGTTCTCGCAAAGACAAGAGCTTCAATTGCCCAAGAGGAGACATCACACCAAAAAAACACGGCCTCCGTCTCCAAATCATTGCTCGGCACCGTGGCAGGATCCATTGAGAGTGTGAACGACGGCCTTCGTGCCACGGATGAGCGGCGGAAGTTTGAGCAGCGCATGGAGCGACGACTCATGCAGGAAAAGGCACTTGAGGCACTCGTGGCGGTGACGGAGCAAAAAGTGAAGGGAATTTATTGCCGTCAATGTGAACGTTGGTATCTACGTCGCAATGAACGATGTAAGATGCTGCAACACGTCTTGGAAACAAGAGCGACAATACGACGATTCATTGAGTGTGAACACTGTGGATACAAGACCAGTTTGCTTGGAGACGTGCGTCCATCGAAGATGATTCCGCGATGCCCACGATGTTGCGCCGATGCGATGTGGAAGGCGAGCAACGCGGCACCTGAAATGGCGGCCCCGAGAAAAGATCCACCACCACTTTGAGAAGGAATTTGCGGCACGGGTGTGCTGCGGCGTGAATCGGGTATACCTCGCGTGTCGGGCGCTCTTTTTTTTTTTTTTTTAAATCTTTTTTTTTTTTTTTGTTTATTCTGTACGTGTGTTTGTGTTTGTGTTTTTGTGGGTGTTGCAAGGCACGTGATGGCGTTATCAGACGAGTTTAATTTGACCAGTGCGGAATTCTTTTTCCGGCCTGAGAAATGAGAGGACCACCGACTTTTATCTGACTTGTGAGACCGTCTCTTTGTTATTGCCGTGACACTACTTTTTTTTTTTTCTTTTCTTTCTTTCCTTGTTGTATACATTTCTTTTCCGATGCGTGTTGCGGCGATGGCGGGTAGCTGAACTCACGGTGCGTGTGAAACGTTTTTTTTTTTTTTTTTTTTGTTAGTGCGTGTGTGCGTGTATCTGAGAGAGGGTGAAAGAGCGGGGGGATGCCTGTTTCCACCTCAGATGCGCCGGGTTTGAGGCGCGTGGCTCTAACCAGTGAGGCAGCGCGTCTTATTGATGACATGATCCGCTCAGGGAAATATAAGGAGCTGCTGGACGCCATTAAAGGGTTCCGCAATGGTTTTGTATACGGCGCTCGTATTCGTGCCCCACATGCCCTTGTACTGAACCTTGTGTGGACCAATGCCCCATATCGTGTGATGGCACGTAAAATCTATCAGGTGACAAAGCGGCACAGCATTGCGCTTGGCTGTACAAGCCTAACGTTTTCTCTTTTGCGAGCGTTTCTCCGTAAGCTGCATGGTGGCCCACAAAATTGGCACAGCGCATTGGCCGGGTTTTTTGTTGGTGTTATCTTCTGGGGTGAGCAGAATCCAGTGACGGTGCAGATGAGCATGTACATGCTGTCTCGCATTTTGAGTGCCCTCTTATTTATCCTTGCGGGGAAGTTTGGATGGAAATTTTCACCAGGCGCCTTTCGCATCTACTCGGGTGTGTTGTGGATGATTGTCATGCCACTCTTCCTTTACTACGGGGATGCCATGCAACCGTCGATGCGCTCTTCCATGCGGTACATTTACCAGGACAATGAGAAGTACTCCAGCTGGTACGATCTCCTCTGCGTGAACAGCGACACCTCCTTTTAGAAACCGGTTTTTTTTCTTTTCCACATTTTTTTTTTTTCTCTTTTTGCTGTTTGTTCTTTTTTTTCTCTGTGCGTTGTGGTGACGGTGGCGGGTGCTGATGGATGGATGGATGAATGGGGTGGAGGCGGGGGGACAATATAACGCGAGGGCGCATTTACACCCACACGGACAAACAAAAACAAACAAAAAATAATTTTTTTCCAGTTTGCGCCATTTGGGAGTCTTGTGAATTTGCCGCGGGGGCTGCCGCTGCTGCAGGACCCCTTCTTTTTGTTGTTTTTGTTTTTGTTGTTGTGGGTCTTTCTCTCCGCTGCCAATTCGTAAACTTTTATCCAATTTCTCTCGTTGATTTCACGGTCCGGCTTTTTTTTCCTTCCCCCATTTTCCTCCACTTTCTGATTTATTTATTTATTGTTTTTTTTTGCTTCCGCACGTCGGCAACAGAAGTGTTCAAATAATTCCCCATCGTCCCGCCTCTTCTTTTTGTTTGTTTGTTTGTTCCTCTCACACCTTTTCCCCGTCGTGATACCTCTAAAAAAAGGGGTGGCGGGAGGTTCACTACACAAGCAGGAAACGACGGAAGTGAATATGCGGTACAGCTTTGAGCAGGTTGCGAAGAAAGAGACGGGAGGGCTCTGCCGCGCGGTTGCTGCCGCCAACGCCACACGCAGTGACTTAATGAAGGCGTACATGCAACTTGCCGAGGCTGAGATACGCGCATTGCCTAAGCAGCGAAGGCTTCTTGAGCGACTGTTGGTGCAGTCCGAGGAGGAACGTCGTGCGGCGGCAAATGAACGGCGGCAATTGGCGCTACGTCGCCGTGACGAATTGAAGCGAAAACTGCGGCAGTTTAAAGAAGAGGGGGATGGCGATGGTGCAAGCAGGACTTCATCACAAGATGAATATGCAAGACAATGGGCCGCGGTGTATGGTGGACTTGCGTTGCGACGGGAACAACTTGCCCATGTCTTGTCGTGCCCCTCCACGGCGGTACATGTCACTACATTTACGGATGCGGTAGACTCATTGGCTCCTTTTACATCTGCCGTACATCGTGTCATCACCTTTTTGGAAGATAAAAAAGACATTGAAACCTATACGCTTCCCACCCAGCTTCTGTATACTCAGCTGGAGCGGGTTACTAAAATGCAGCTACAAGTCACCTCCTTGTTGAACCGTGAGCGTCATACGCAGTCTCTCTTACGGGAAAACACTGCGGAATTTTTTAAAGGCCAGGAAAGGCTTTTGGCATGGTGTGTAGAGCAGCAGGAGGCTTTGCATGATTTGAAGGGTCTGAAGGATCTTCGAGAATTTTGTGCCTCATTTATGTCAAATGTGGCGGTGATGGATACGAACTTTCTTGTCCTTCTGGAGCGGAGTGAGCAAATTGCATCGAACAGGGCTGTTCGTGAGGCACTGGTGACGGTGAATCGCACGTGGATGGAACTCGCCATTGCCGTCTACCACACGATACGCCAGGCCATTAGGAGGGAGCACGCCAATTCCGGCGTCGAGGCAGCCTGCAAATGGTGGGTAGATACGTTTGAGCAACGCCTGAGGCGTATTCTTGTTGAGGCACGCGATATCGCAGATCACATGGAGATGCAATCCGAACCGCTGATGCAGACCATTCATAGGCGGAGCATTGAAGTTTTGAGGGATTTGGCTTTGCCCCACACAATTTCACAGCACATATCCGAATTCACAGAGCGTGAGGATTCCGTTGCGCCGCACGAGGAGGCATTGCGTGATGCGCTGGTTATGCGGCTTTCGCTTCTCACCCAGACATTTGTGGGGGATGCGAAGTACGATGGGCAACGCGAATACACGGATCGTTTACGTGAAGTTTCCGATTATTTAGATGCCCAGGCGACGGGCGCTGTTTACACACAACTGCTGGAACGTGTGAAGAAGTTGCGATCGATGGTAGAGGGGCAGTTACGTTTGTTGCCCGCTGGGAAAACTGTCACAGCGGCCGATGCCTAAAAACCGCAAGGAAGGAGGAAGGAATTTTTTGAGAAACAGTGACGAAGAGAAGGTTATTTATGCACATTGCAATTCCTCTTTCCCCTTTCTTTAAAGAATTCCCCTACACATCCAGTACGCGTATACGCATGCATTCATGAAAACAAACAAACAAACAAACAAAAACTAAAAAAAAAAAAAAGAGGAGAAGGGAAGGGGGAACCGATATATTTATATCTTTTATTTATTGGCACCGTTTTATATTCTAAACTGTATTTTTATTTTTATTTCCTTGGCCTGAGAGAGAGAGAGAGGGGAGGCGGAGGAGAAATAAAGGGTGCGACAGGAGTGGAGTGTATGCGTATGAGATGCGTGTGTGTTTCTGAGGGGGGAGTAGCGGGCAGGCGACTGCGCATGGCTCATTCCCTTCCCCCAACCCTTTTTCTCTTTTTCCCTGTCGTGTGTGTATGTTTTTGCACCGCATGAGTCTTTGCTTCCCTCCGTTTCCCACTGTTCATGCGAGCTTCTCCGCGCTGTGAGGGGGGCGTAGCGAGAAGGCGCTCAGCACTTATTGTTTGACTGTTTAGGGCACATATTTGACTCCCACGGACTCGTAAAAACGGGGCGTGAAGGGACGTGAGGGGAAAAAGGGGTGCCGTGTGGGTGAAAAAAAGAAAAATAATTAAAAAAAAAAAAAAAAAATAGGGTCAAGGCACGAAGGGCAGCGGCGCATAGATATATTTATTTATTAATTTATTGGATCGGTCAAAACAACACCAACAACAGACGAACAGGAGGAGGGGCAACAAAACAACAACAACAACAATAATAATAATAACAATAATAATAAGGAGAAGAAGTGTGTTAGATATCGAATTTTTTAGAGGTATTTAGTTTTTTTTTTTTTCTTACCACTGCCGCAGGTATCTCTGCTTTTTTTGTGGCTATGGAGTCGATAGAGACCGTGGAGGTAGTTTCCGAGAACGGTGCACGGTTTCGCTACCACTGCCCAGTGAAACTACTACGGAATATGTCTTTGGATGCGTCCCACTACAGTCCGCAGTTTACCGTTGGGGGGTACACGTGGCGTTTACACTTGCAACGACGCGCTACCGCCGCGAGTGGTGAGGAATTTCTTTCCATTCACCTTCAAAGCTGCACGAACGCAGCAGTAGTGGCACAATTCAAATTGCTTTTACAATGCTACGAGGATCCCCCGTCGTCGAAGGGCCACATCTTTCGCTGCACGTTTAAGAAGTCCGGAAGTGCGTGGGGCATGAATGAGTTTATTCCGATGTGGCGTCTCATTCAACAGGAGAATGGATTTGTTTATGAGGATGAGGGGTCTGGTGCACTTTACTTTGACATTGATGTTCTGCTAAAAATTGTCGACGCCAATGGTCAGAGTTATGGTAACGGAGGCTTTGAGACAAACGTGCTTCCTGGACGCTCAAGCTCACCTCCGGCACAACTCAATTTTCATCAGGACCCAAATCGTGCCCTTTCGCGCATGCGTTCACCCATGGAATACAGAGGTGTTGGCCCGACAAGATCCACGTCTGCCAGGGGCCATTTGATCGTGGCGCCAGAGAACGGTTTCATTGTAGGTGGTGGGCAGGCAGTGGTTCGGGCACCACTTTTATACCCATTTGAGCATCTTGAGGCGCTGACGGATATGACGTTTGACATTCAGGGTGTTCGAATGAAGGCGCATCGGTGTGTTATTGCCGCTCGTATGCGTCCTCTTCTACCAGAGAATGTACTGCCACTGCAACCGGGTTGCGTTGTGACGATTGCAGTGACGGCAGATGTTTTCTCTGCATTCTTGCGGTATGTTTACACGGAGGAATGTCCACAACAAGGGGTCTTACCGCCTGAAGCGCTTCTGGATTTGTATTTATTGTCTTCCGCATGTGAATTCTATGAATTATCGGGAGTCTGCTTGAATTTTGTGCGACCGCTTTTAACGAATGAAAATATTCTTCACATTACACTGACGCGGTATAATGCGGGGGATGAAGTTTTAAACGCCTTGTACCTTCGTGTTCTTTTAGAGAACTACGATTTTCTTATTCAGGATCCGAAGTTTGAGGAAATTCCGGGCCACCTATTCCGTCGTCTTTCGCTCATTCTACGTGACAAGGAGCCGGTCCCTCAGGTGACTATCCCGACGTCAAAGAACACGCTTGGCAGACAGTTGGCATGGCTGGCGGAGTCGGGGGAGTACAGCGACATGGAACTTGTGGTGGGTCCGAAGCACTTGATAGTGAAGGCACACCGCTACATTTTAGCCTCACGCTGCGTTCTTTTCTCTCAAGCCATAAATCCACGATCCTCCGTGGCAGTACCGCCCTTCACCGCCGCGGAGTTTGACTTCTCACAACGATCATGGCAGAAGCTGCTCATTGGGATTTATCGCCATCATCTTGAGTCTTATCGCGATTTCTCTGCTGAAGATGTGGCAATCGTCTTTAAGATGCACAGTGTCTTTGGTATGGATGGGCACCTGAAGCGGGAGGCGGACGAAGCCTTTAATCACCAAAATGCTCTTCGCCTGCTTATATATGCCGTGAAGCACCAGGTGCCAGAGCTTCATGAGCGGGGGATTAGCTACGTGGCAAGCAATTTTAACGCACTCATTCAAAATGACCCACAGGCATGGGAGCTCGTAAGTGAGTTACCGCAGCACGCAGTGCTGGCACTCTTCCGCATGGTGGTAGAGAGCCAGAGGTGACACCAATGGCCAAAAAAAGAAAAAAAAAAAAAGAACAACAACCAGGAGGGAAAAGGAGAGAAAGAGGAAGTGTGTGTTTTTTTTTTTGTGTATGCGTAAAGGTGAAAGTCGAACAATAGGGAGGAGTTGGAGGGAAAACGCATGTAAAATAAGGGCAACAAGGATAACAGGGAACATTGCCGACGCTGCCACTTACGTCTTCATAAGTGTGGAAGCAGGTGGGCCCAAAACAACGGATGAAAGGAGATGGAGGGGGGGGGAGCAAATCAAAGGGGATTTGGAGGCTGAAAGTAGGAGAGAAAAGGTGCTTCTGAGATTTTGAATGGCTTTATGCATTTCACACGTAGCGACAATTTTTTTTTCCCTGCGTGATTGGCTCCAATACACACGATAAATCCGCTTCATGAAAAATGTTGATTGCCCGGGACCGCACGTCGTACTCTTTTTTTTTTTTCTCTTTTTTTTTTTTTTTGCTCTGCTAGATGTAGCGTGTCTCTTTCTTTTGAGCATCATGTTTTGCGGCGACACTTGTCCTTTTCTTTTTACTTCTTATTTTATTTTTATGGATCCTCCAATTTAACACGGCGGCTCCTAATTATTTTTGTTTATGCGCTTTTTTACGGCGGCAACCACTGTAAAAAGAACAACAACAACACATGCACACATACATGCGTTTCCTTTCCATCTCTCTCTTTGCTTCATTGTATGAATTTATTTGGCTCGCTCATTTTACATGTATGACCGTGTGCAAAAACATTTAGTTGCGCAGACGTCTATAGCCATGCATTTAAATATACACATGTTTGCTTTTGCTCATTAGGCTTTGCGCCAGTGTGTGTGTGTGTGCAGCCGTGATGATGATAACGATGACTGGCCGCGTGCTGCTGGTGTGTGCCCTCTGCGTGCTGTGGTGCGGTGCCGGCGGTGGCTACGCGTTGTTTTTCAACGATGAGGTACATGCATATTATTATGGGGCAAACGGCACGTACTGTAAAGCCTTTCCCACAATTTTTTCTTTTTGCAGTAAAACAACTGAGGTGACGTCTCAACAAAATGCAGCGGAGGTTCTGTCACAGGGGGAAATGCCGAGTCGGGAGAGGAGGAGAGTGCTCAATCAATTGCTGGTCTGGGAGGGGAAGGAAGTGGTGAAGCGAGTGGCGAGGGTTCTGCTGGGAGGCTGGCCCACGGTTCGGAGGGAAGTGGCTCGGGTCGATCGAAAGAAGATGAAGGTAAAGCAGAAGAATTAAACCAGCCGGGAGGAGCACCTCCGTCACCACCAGCAACTCCACCAGCACCAACAGGGCCGATAAATTTGCCGAAGTCAGCGGAACCCGGTGAACCAGCGACCTCCGGTGTGACAACAGAACCACAATCAGCGCAGCAGCTGCAGTCACAGTTGCCGGCGGCAGGAAACCAAGGCGTTACAGGCGACGGTTCGCCAGAGCCAGGAACGGCAGCCGCATCAGATGCCACGCGGAGCACACCAGCAGGGGGTGACGCTGAGCCAACATCCCCATCCCCAGGCGGGCAGTTTGCTGCCAGCGGTCCGGGTGAAAACTCCGCAGCGGAGGGGACTCCCAACGGCACCCCGCCGTCTGCTGCCGCGGTGGCGCACGGAGACAATACCAACACCACCGACACGGCCACCAGCGAGGGAAATCCTACGGCGGCAGGCATGCTGGCTCCAATTTCCTCTGTGCCCACAACGAAGGCGCTGGAGAGCAGCGTCGGAAATGATGCCTGCTTCCATGACACCCGTCTGCATGCCCCGCTGCTGCTCGCTCTGGCTGCGCTTGCGTACACCACTCCGGGCTGAGAATTCTGTGTGGGCTGTGCGTGCCAGCACTCAGCCGCGGGGACTTGTGCGCGTCTATTGTTTTACTAAGTAATAAATACGAAAAAAATGATGATTGTGTTTTACTGTTTTTATTTGCATTCGCTGCCCTGCTGTGTGCTCCTTGCCGCTCCCCGCATCCGTCACGTTGAGCGCATCCCAGACAGACTCATATGCATGGCACGCACACAACTGTTTGCGTGGAGCCACATTTGAGGATGGGTGCGTGCGCGCTGGAGCCATACTGTGCAGCCCTTTGTTTTGCGTGTTTTTATTTTTTTACTTCATTGCTGTTCTTTTACCTGTGTTTTGTTTCTAATTGTGTTTTTGTGTGTTTTTCTGTTTACTTGCTGCGGGGCGTTGTGTGTTTTTGCCCTTCCACTGCTTTCAACTGCCTCACGGTGCGTGTGCGCTGCCGCTGCTGGGCTGCTGCCATTTGTGGCTGTGCGGTGGCTGTGCGTGGTGTAGCGGCCGTGTCTATACTTTTGCTTCCGCTCTGCGTTGACGGGGAGTTAGTTTGTGCTTAAAGCTACACGCAAGTGACAGGAGTGATGGCGATGATGATGACTGGCCGTGTGCTGCTGGTGTGTGCCCTCTGCGTGCTGTGGTGCGGTGCCGGCGGTGGCTACGCGTGGGATCTTTCGGATAATGAAACGTTGCATGAAAAACATTATGGAGCAAACGGTACGTACTGCAGGCTCAACAGCAACTACTCTTTTTGCGAAGAAAAAAGAAATGCAAGTAAACGAGAACAAGCTGCCTCACAGGCGGGTGATGGCGCTCAGAGAGACAATGACAGTGATCAATCGAGTGCCGGTGGTTCCTCTGGGGGGCAGGAACAAACCTCGGAGAAAAATGTTTCTGATCGATCGGGAGGAGCCACAGGTACACAACTACAAAAGCCGGGAGAGGGAGGAACAGAAACACCAACACCAACAGTCACCGCTGCTCATTCTGCTGATGGTCAGGGCAACAGTTCGGAGGAAAGTCATTTGGGTCAACCGGAAGGAACTGCAGGCGAAGGTACACAGGCATCACAAAAGCCGGGAGAGGGAGGAACAGAAACACCAACACCAGCAACAGTCACCGCCGCTCAAACAAGTGCCACGAGGACGCCTGACGACAGTGACAGCAGCACCGCGGCCTCTCACACCACCTCCCCTCTTTTTCTTTTTCTTCTTGCGTGTGCAGCAGCTGCTGCGGTGGTGGCCGCGTGAGAGTGAGGGAGAGAGAGCCGTGCACCGCCCGCACACAAACTCGTCCTTCTCTCACTGTGTGTGTGTCCCCTTGCATGGAATCTCGCCCTCACCTCAGCCTAATAAGCACACACATAATTCGTTCACGTATTTGTGAATGCACACCCATGCAGGCCCGTTGGTTCTCTCTTTTGTACCACACGCACCGCTGCCGTCCTGCCTGGCTGCATGGGCGGAGCACCGTAACAGTTTTTTTTTTTTACTTTTCATTGCTTTGAGTGGGCGACCTCTCTCTCTTCCTGTGTGTGTGTTTTGCTTTACGGGAGCAATGAGAGAGTGTGTGTGCTGGTCGTCCCACGCTTCGGCTTCTTGTTTTGTTTTTTGTTTTGTTTTCTTTTCTTCTTTGAGTCTCTGCTCGTGTTGTGGTTGAGTGCACCCATTCCACCCTTTTATCAGTGGCTTGCATTGACTGCGGGCGTTTAAATCTCCTCTTTGTGTTCTCATACCGTTTCTTTCTTTTTGTAGAGGTGTCAGCCTCTTGCATCCTCGTCAGGCCATTACGTTTTTTCTTCCACATACGCCATGCGTCGGTTGATCCACGTTGCCCCGCGGCCTGCAGTGCTGCTGCTGCTGCTGCTTGTGATGATGCCTGCGATGTGAATTGCCGGCGGGTGTCCTGCTCTCATCCTGACGTATCCCTGTTTCCTTGACGATGCGGTGCGTGCCGGCGGCGTGTGGGCGTCCCCGGATGTGGTGGGAGACGTGCCTCTCGGAGCGCAGGATGCGTTGCAGGTGTGCAGCGTCGTTTGGAGGGGCCGATGGGTGCCCGTCCGCATCAAGGCGCCAACAACGCACCCGTGTGGCAGCAGGAGGCACTGCGGCTTCTCCTGGTGTTGCACAGCGAATGCATTGGACGGCGCGTTTGTCTGCAAGAATGGTGCTCTGTCGTCTGCGCACGGGAACGCTGTTGCCGAGGAGGTTGTCCCTGCTGCTGTCAAACTGCATGCGGATCGTCTGCTCGTCTAGCCACTGGAGCGTCCGTTGGTTGTGCCGTCACTCGCCACTGGCAGTGTTTGCAGTCGGTTCACTGTGCCTGCTGAGCATCGTTCCGCTGGTGCTGCCAATTCTGACATGGTGCAGTGCGTGGCTGCTGCGCCGGGTGGTGTGTGGGCACTGCCGTGCGCCACGCTGGAGGATGGCCGTCCCGTCGCTGGCGCCATGAACATTGCCCGGCCGTCTTGTTTCACGGACGCCTCGCCACCCGCATCGCCGCGCACCCGATGGCCCATGCTGTCGGGTTTGCCTGCCCGCACATGGCAGGCCGCGGCATGGTGAGGAATGCTGCCTGTGTGCGTGGCGGGGCGCTGTCGGTGGTGGTGCACTCGACGACTGCCGCGATGGCAGCGAGGGAGCACCACGACTGCGACGACGTTGATGGCGTGGAGCAGCAGGATGACGATGGGGACGGGAGGACGCTGGAGTCGCACCGGTCGTGGCGCCACGCGAGGGATGAGTGGATGGCGGCGATTGGGGGTGCCGGCGACTGCGCGGAGCTGACGCTGGCCGCATTGGCTGCCCAGGGCTGCATGAGGGTGAGCAGGGGGATGACGGAGCCGATGCGTTGGTGCGGGAATTCGTGCTGTGCGCTGCAGCAGCAGAGGAATTGCTCTGCACTGAACATGAGTGAATATCCCCACATGCTGTGCGAATTGGGCGTTCCCGTCAAATGCTGCGCGTCGGATCTGTATTCCATTGGCTGGTGTTTGGGAGTGTCCATAAAATGCCCGCAGAACGCCCGATGGACAGCTGCCTCATCATTGATCCCGCACTGGATGTGAGGGATGCTGACGCTGTTATTTGGCGGGGAGAATGTTTGTTTGCGATGCCCGGGGATAGGCCCTCTTCGTGGTGTCCGGACACGCTTCCCACGAACACGACGCATGCGAGGGACCCGGAGGAGACGTATCTGAGTGCTGCCATGCATGCGGCATTGGGGTGCCTTGTCATGCAGGTGCGTCTTAGAGTGGTCGAAAAGGGCGGCGTTCGTTGGGTCCCATGCACGGACAGGGCGACGATTGCGTGGGCCACTCGACCGCACGGTGAGGGAAGCGTTGCTTGCCGTGGCCACGCGCAGGTGTGCACGATATCCGCCGCGGCCGGCAGTCTCCTTCCGGTGGTTTCGTGGGACGGCGAGGAGGGAGGGTGTGGAGCAGGACGGTCCCACCGGCAATTACTGGACAAGGATTGCGAGGGGGCATCCGTCCCCGTTGCGGAGAGCATTGATCCCGGCCGCGGCACCCCACCGAAGGATGTCGACTTGGCCGCACCCCAGAAGAATCCGTCGCCCGAGGAGAGGCAGTCGCCCCAGATGCTCCGACAGGCGACGGGGTGATCTCGCCCAGCGACACCGCGGGTGCGCCGCAGGAGGCTTTGAGGAAGGGCGATCTTCCGTGCAACGACGATGTCGCCGCCGATGGTGTGACGTCTGTTATGGGACAACCAGCAGGAGATGAGGCCGCTAGCGACAGGGCCGGTGGCGGTGCCACAACCACGGGACCCAAGGGCCCTGATGCCGCCGATGCCGCGCAGGGCGCCGTGGACCCTCCGCGGAGCGATGATGATGCGGCGGTGGGGCGCGGGGATTGGGAGGCAGACCTGACGGACGCCCCGCCTCCGATCCACGGCAATGACGCTGCTTCTTCTGCTTGCCGCTGCTGCCGCCGTGGCACCACTCTGTTGAGCGGCGGCATGGGTTCCGTTGCACGGCGAGGCGACTGTGGTTGCTTCCTGCGTGGCCCGCACTCAGCAGTGGATGCAAGAGAGAAAAACCCATGCCAATTGATATGCCTTTCTCTCTATATATACTTTCTGTTTGTCTGTACACTTTATGCCAGTAACATGCTCTATAGACTCTGCCTCTCCTGTGTTGGCTGCCGATGTCGAGGCATCACGCACCTTTTTTATTTTTGATGGTTTACGAGTACCAGTATGTTTGACTTCTTCTGAGGAATGCCGTGAGGGCGTTTGTGTGCGTGTGCGAGGGCCCCGTGTGGGCTGTGATTTCCCATTATTATTTATTTATTTGCCTTGGCTTTGTGTAATGATCCTTTGCTTCTCCTATTGTGTGTGTTGTGGGATGGACGGTAAATGAAGTGTGTGGACGAGCCGAAGAATAGGTGCTTGTGACCAGGATGCTTGCGACGAGGGCTGGCTGCCTAAATTAATATATATTCTGATAAAACGAAGACATTTCTGTGCGGTATTTTTTCTCTGTCTTGTGGTCGATTGGATGACCGCGATGGACGCAATCAGGGTGCCGACGGCGGTAGCACAAAATTATTTATTATTAATTTTGCCTTTAAAGCCAACTCCCTTTTGATTTCCCACCACGCGGCGGTGTATTGTGGCTGGAGGACTCCGAAGTCTGCCACTTCGTAAGTCTGTATTTACATACCCCATCCGAATAGAGTGAGCGGCCCACAATTGTGGCTAACGGATGATATATGTATACATATATACACTTACCTGGTGTTAAACGTTGAGGGTATGGTGAATCCACTCTTATTCCATTCATCCTTTCTTATTCCTATCTGGTTTGGTTTGTATTATTGATAAACTCAGGATCCGGCCAGCGGCCCAGAGGATTATTCTCCTGTAACTTCTTTTTTGATTATTTATGAATTCTTTTGTTTTTCCTTTACACATTTCTGTATGTTAAATAGTTTTTGTTTGTATATTTGTATCCACCCTTCGCCTTTTGTTTTAATTTTTTTATGGTTGATTTATTTGTTATTATTTTTTGTTTGTGTTTTGTGGGAGTTGGAGGCTGTTATTATTCGATTCGTTTAGTTTTTGACGCTGGTGAGTGTGTGTAACGAAGATACAAATGGAGAAGAGAGCTCCGCTTGAAAAGGTTTGTGTCGCGGATACGGTGAT
>NW_001849431.1:26031-29734 GCF_000209065.1 Trypanosoma cruzi
TTGCTGCCAGCGGTCCGGGTGAAAACTCCGCAGCGGAGGGGACTCCCAACGGCACCCCGCCGTCTGCTGCCGCGGTGGCGCACGGAGACAATACCAACACCACCGACACGGCCACCAGCGAGGGAAATCCTACGGCGGCAGGCATGCTGGCTCCACTTTCCTCTGCGCCCACAACGAAGGCGCTGGAGAGCAGCGTCGGAAATGACGCCTGCTTCCATGACACCCGTCTGCATGCCCCGCTGCTGCTCGCTCTGGCTGCGCTTGCGTACACCACTCTGGGCTGAGAATTCTGTGTGGGCTGTGCGTGCCAGCACTCAGCCGCGGGGACTTGTGCGCGTCTATTGTTTTCCTAAGTAATAAATACGAAAAAAATGATGATTTTGTTTTACTGTTTTTATTTGCATTCGCTGCCCTGCTGTGTGCTCCTTGCCGCTCCCCGCATCCGTCACGTTGAGCGCATCCCAGACAGACTCATATGCATGGCACGCACACAACTGTTTGCGTGGAGCCACATTTGAGGATGGGTGCGTGCGCGCTGGAGCCATACTGTGCAGCCCTTTGTTTTGCGTGTTTTTATTTTTTTACTTCATTGCTGTTTGTTTACCTGTGTTTTGTTTTTAATTGTGTTTTTGTGTGTTTTTCTGTTTACTTGCTGCGGGGCGTTGTGTGTTTTTGCCCTTCCACTGCTTTCAACTGCCTCATGGTGTTTGTGCACTGCCGCTGCTGGGCTGCTGCCATTTGTGGCTGTGCGGTGGCTGTGCGTGGTGTAGCGGCCGTTTCTCTCCTTTTGCTTCCGCTCTGCGTTGACGGGGAGTTAGTTTGTGCTGAAGGCTGCAGGCAAGTGACAGGAGTGATGGCGATGATGATGACTGGCCGTGTGCTGCTGGTGTGTGCTCTCTGCGTGCTGTGGTGCGGTGCCGGCGGTGGCTACGCGTTGTTTTTCAACGATGAGGTACATGCATATTATTATGGAGCAAACGGCACGTACTGTAAAGCCTTTCCCACAATTTTTTGCAGTAAAACAACTGAGGTGACGTCTCAACAAAATGCAGCTGGAGGTTCTGTCACAGGTGGAAATGCCGAGTCGGGAGAGCAGGAGAATGCTCAATCAATTGCTGGTCTGGGAGGGGAAGGAAGTGGTGAAGCGAGTGACGAGGGTTCTGCCGGGAGGCTGGCCCACGGTTCGGAGGGAAGTGGCTCGGGTCGATTGAAAGAAGATGAAGGTAAAGCAGAAGAATTAAACCAGCCGGGAGGAGCACCTCCGTCACCACCAGCAACTCCACCAGCACCAACAGGGCCGATAAATTTGCCGAAGTCAGCGGAACCCGGTGAACCAGCGACCTCAGGTGTGACAACAGAAGTACAATCAGCGCAGCAGCCACCGCCGCAGTCACAGTTGCCGGCGGAAGAAGCACCACCAACAGCAGCACCGATTGCCGATGGTTCCTCTGGGGGGCAGGAACAAACCTCGGAGAAAAATGGTTCGGATCAATCGGAAGGAGCCACAGGTACACAACTACAAAAGCCTGGAGAGGGAGGAACCGAAACATCAACACCAACAGTCACCGCTGCTCATTCTGCTGATGGTCAGGACAACAGTTCGGAGGAAAGTCATTTGGATCAATCGGAAGGAACCGCAGGCGAAGGTACACATGCATCACAGCCGCCGGGAGAGGGAGGAACAGAAACACCAACACCAACACCAGCAACAGTCACCGCCGCTCAAACAAGTGCCACGAGGACGCCTGACGACAGTGACGGCAGCACCGCGGCCTCTCACACCACCTCCCCTCTTTTTCTTTTTCTTCTTGCGTGTGCAGCTGCTGCTGCGGTGGTGGCCGCGTGAGAGTGAGGGAGAGGGAGCCGTGCACCGCCCGCACACACACTCGTCCTTCTCTCACTGTGTGTGTCCCCTTGCATGGACTCTCGCCCTCACCTCAGTCTACTAAGCACAAACATAATTTGTTTACTTATTTATGAATGCACACCCATGCAGGCCCGTTGGTTCTCTCTTTTGAGACACACGCACCGCTGCCCTCCTGCCTGGCTGCATGGGCGGAGCACCGTAATTGTTTCTGTTTTTACTTTTCATTGCTTTGAGTGGGCGACCTCTCTCACTCTCTCTCTTCCTGTGTGTGTGTTTTGCTTTACGGGAGCAATGAGAGAGTGTGTTTGCTTCGGTCGTCCCACGCTTCGGCTTCTTGTTTTTTGTTTTCTTTTTTGAGTCTCTGCTCGTGTTGTGGTTGAGTGCACTCATTCCACCCTTTTATCAGTGGCTTGCATTGACTGCGGGCGTTTAAATCTCCTCTTTATGTTCTCATACCGTTTTTTTTCTTTTTGTAGAGGTGCCAGCCTCTTGCATCCTCGTCAGGCCATTACGTTTTTTCTTCCACATACGCCATGCGTCGGTTGATCCACGTTGCCCCGCGGCCTGCAGTGCTGCCGCTGCTGCTGCTTGTGATGATGCCAGCGATGTGAATTGCCGGCGGGTGTCCTGCTCTCATCCTGACGTATCCCTGTTTCCTTGACGATGCGGTGCGTGCCGGCGGCGTGTGGGCGTCCCCGGGTGTGGTGGGAGACGTGCCTCTCGGAGCGCAGGATGCGTTGCAGGTGTGCAGCGTCGTTTGGAGGGACCGATGGGTGCCCGTCCGCATCAAGGCGCCAACAACGGACCCGTGTGACAGCAGGAGGCACTGCGGCTTCACCTGGTGTTGCACAGCGAATGCATTGGACGGCGCGTTTGTCTGCAAGAATGGTGCTCTGTCGTCTGCGCACGGGAACGCTGTTGCCGAGGAGGTTGTCCCTGCTGCTGTCAAGCTGCATGCGGATCGTCTGCTCGTCCAGCCACTGGAGCGTCCGTTGGTTGCACCGTCACTCGCCACTGGCAGTGTTTGCAGTCGGTTCACTGTGCCTGCTGAGCATCGTTCCGCTGGTGCTGCCAATTCTGACATGGGGCAGTGCGTGGCTGCTGCGCCGGGTGGTGTGTGGGCACTGCCGTGCGCCACGCTGGAGGATGGCCGTCCCGTCGCTGGCGCCATGAACATTGCCCGGCCGTCTTGTTTCACGGACGCCTCGCCACCCGCATCGCCGCGCACCCGATGGCCCATGCTGTCGGGTTTGCCTGCCCGCACATGGCAGGCCGTGGCATGGTGAGGAATGCTGCCTGTGTGCGTGGCGGGGCGCTGTCGGTGGTGGTGCACTCGACGACTGCCGCGATGGCAGCGAGGGAGCACCACGACTGCGACGACGTTGATGGCGTGGAGCAGCAGGATGACGATGGGGACGGGAGGACGCTGGAGTCGCACCGGTCGCGGTGCCACGCGAGGGATGAGTGGATGGCGGCGATTGGAGGTGCCGGCGACTGCGCGGAGCTGACGCTGGCTGCATTGGCTGCCCTGGGCTGCATGAGGGTGAGCAGGGGGATGACGGAGCCGATGCGTTGGTGCGGGAATTCGGGTTGTGCGCTGCAGCAGCAGAGGAATTGCTCTGCACTGAACATGAGTGAATATCCCCACATGCTGTGCGAATTGGGCGTTCCCGTCAAATGCTGCGCGTCGGATCTGTATTCCATTGGCTGGTGTTTGGGGAGTGTCCATAAAATGTCCGCAGAACGCCCGATGGACAGTTGCCTCATCATTGATCCCGCACTGGATGTGAGGGATGCTGACGCTGTTATTTGGCGGGGAGAATGTTTGTTTGCGAT
>NW_001849431.1:29834-30847 GCF_000209065.1 Trypanosoma cruzi
AGAGCTCCGCTTGAAAGGTTTGTGTCGCGGATACGGTGATACAGGCGTGCCTGGCGCATGCCTTTACGACGGAACAAGAAGAGGTGATGGGGTTGCTACTTGGGGAGGTCACCGTGCATCACGGTTGTAGTACGACAGTTGCTGTTTCTTCAGAGACAGTGAAGGTGGCTACAACCGTCTCTCCTGCAATTTCCACAGGTGCCAAATCCTTCGGTGGGAATGTGAATGCTCCAACTCCAACACCAACGTCAACGTCCACCGTTCGCAAGCGTGCCAATGTGTGGGGTGCTTGGATTTTGCAGCGCAGTGTGAGGCGTGCCGACCGTGTTGAAATTGCCCCAGAGATGCTTGCCAGTGCCTCCGATGAGGCGGAGCGCTACACAAAACAGGTGGGACATCATACCCGCGTGATTGGGTGGTACCACAGCCACCCCCGCATCACGCCATACCCGTCGCAGGTTGACCTTCGCTCCCAGGGCTCGTACCAGCAGATGGAAAGCGGTTGGGTTGGTTTGATATTTAGCGTTTTTTACAGCGACGCGACGAACAGAAATAGCGTTTCTATTCACTGCTTTCAGACAGGTCCTGGCGAAACGCATGAGAAGGTTGAGATTGAGATTGTTCCTGTTGGAAGTATGCCGCTGAAGTCATTACCACCGTGCGAAGTCACGCACCGTCTTCTTCATGTATTTCGTTCCGAGGTCAATGCTGCGGTGGAGCTGGTTAGGCGGCGTTGCAAAGATGCCCCTGACGCAATGGCGGCAGCTTTTGCCCTACAAGAGGTTCAACTATATACTCTTGAGAAGTTGATTGCGCAGCCCACCTTGAGGCATCTAAGAGCTTGTATTTCCTATATGGAGCGTGAAGTGAAGCGTTTGGAAAAGGAGTTGGCTGCACAAAATTCTTGATAACTTTTTTTTTTTTTTTTTTGACGGGTGTTTTTTTTCCCCGTTCCTTTTCTGTTGTGGCATTTGGGTTGCCTGTTTGTTTCCCTTTACAGAGGGTGGAAGGGC
>NW_001849431.1:30947-55892 GCF_000209065.1 Trypanosoma cruzi
TCTTCCCATTCCACAGAACGTATTACGAGTGTACCTGACTTGACCACCCCTAATATCTCTTCTGCCCCGCAGAGAGAATGGATTTATTCAGGGAGGGCCATTGCCAACGGCGAAACGCTAAAGAGTGGCTCGGAGGAAGTGGCGACATCAAGCCAAGGGGCGAGTCTCAGCCGTCCACGCAACACACACAGCACAAGTGATAGGAGCGGCCTGGCCACAACGCAAATTGGAAATTTTCTGGGCTTCTCACCGCTTATTCTTTACCCTAATGACGCCAATGACAATGCCGAAGAGAATGAGGTTGATGAGAGGGAGGCAAATTGCGTTGTACAGCTGCGCTTTGACGATAGTCTTCTGTCCCTTTCGCAGCTCACGGCCGCGTCGGCAAGCACGGTTGATGCGGCAGAGAATTTATAGTTGGGAAGGGGGATTTCATTTCCTTTTTTTTTCTCCGAGTAGCCGATGCTTTTTTTTTTCTTTATGTGTGTGTTTACCTGTCAATGTCCCTCCCCCCCTTTTTTTTTTTTTTTTTAGTGCGAAGTCATGAATGGGGTACGGCAAGAATTTGATGCTGTCCCTGTGCCTTGTGCATTTTTTTGTTTTGTGTTCGCGCTCCTCCCTTCCTGCTAGAGGCACCATCGGTACCATAGATTCAACCATTAACAGCGTTCCCAGGCCCGGGGACACACACACACACACACACACACACACACACAGAAACTTAGAAATGTGGAAGGGAGGTGTACGCAATAGATTGAGCGGAGAGGGACGCGCATCGGTGTGCGGGGTCATAAAATGTAAAGGGGGGTTTTGAGGGAAAAGGAAGAAAAACGACAACAACAACAAAAAACAAAGCCGTTCAAGAAGAGGTATATATATATATATATAAGCCACAAAAAGGAAGGAAATGGAAAGCGGGAGAAAAAGTTGAGAGAAGAAGTTCAGTACTGTGGGTTTTTTTTTTAAATTCTGTTTGTATACATCTTCAGTTGATCTTTTCCACTTCTTTTTTTAAATAAATCCAATTGAGTGCATTTATTTGTTGTGGGACATGTTGCTGTTGTGGATAATCAGCATTGTTATTATTATTATTTTTGGTTTGGCTGCATGGCCCGTTTATTATTATTATATGTATTTTTGCTTCTTGTGAATGTTTCTGATGGAGGCGGTGGGAGCCAACAGGAAAGAAGGAAAGGAAGAAGAGCATATAGCAGATGCCACTGGACCTGGTGGGGAAGTTGCACCGCACCGTCTACATTGAAGGCTGCCCGTCAACGGTGCGGGAGGATCTCTTGCGGCTTCTTGTAACAAAATGCGGCACAATAGAGGGCTGGGATCTCATGGGTGAACGTCTTATTGTTGTTTTCAGCAGCATGAACAGCATCAGCACCGCCATCACCTTTAATGGTACGGCCTTTGGTGATCTGACGAGCAAACTCTTTCTGTGGGTGGCGACCGAGTCACCTCCGGCAGGGGTGACGCAGCAGATGGCCATTGCTGACAGGGGCGATGGCACGGGAGGGGCTCCACATTCGGCAGAGGAATTGAAATCTGCACGCGAGGCACGTGAAAGACGACTAGCCGCCATCCGTTCAGAACTGGCGCCAGAGATTGAGATGTCTGAGAGCACTGAGACCAACGAGGCGAGAATGTTGGACCTCTGCGTGAGGCAGCTCAAAGCTCTCGGAACGCTTACCAGCCACGCGCTTGTTGAGGCTGAGAAAAAACTAGAGGAAATTTCCACGCACCTTAGCGCTTCTCAGAAGTTGCTGGAGAGTCTGCGTAGGGAGAAGCTGGGCAAGGCGAGTGCTCTGCCCGCGGAGCAGGCGGAGGGCCCTGATTGCACTGCAGACGCCAATACTGCTGTGGTGGCTGCTGAACTTCCTGGAGTGTTGGGCGAGCGAGACGATGAAGTGGCACGGCGTGTAGAGGCGATGGTGGCCGCGGCGGAAGATATTGGCCAGTGGAGAATGCGTTTTCGAGAAAGTTGAGGGGTATTCCTTTTGACTATTTCAGGTGCTGAATGGCGTTACTGTGAGTTTTGTTTTGCCTTTATTTCTCTCTTTGCTGTTGTTCAACGGTGGGGACCATTTACAGCTGAGACATCAATGTTTGTTGGTTCTTTCTCATGGATTGGGTGGCTCTTGTGGTGGGTGCGTCCCTCCGATTTTCCCTCCCTTACACATTGACGGGGATGTGTCTTTTTTTCTTCTGTTATCGCGTTATTACTGATTTTTTTTGTGTCTTTTTCCAGCGGGGGAGGGGGTAGCTTTCGGGTCAGATGTGGACCGCCGTGAGGGGAACTGGCGCGCTGAGGCGTGTGAATTCCCCAATGTTGCGCTGCAGCTGGCGTCGAAGTGTTACTTCCACTTCATCCGAAAAGGCCGCATCGTCACGAGCAGCGGCATTGCGGACCGGGACTTACAGTGTGAAGGGATACGATTTTGTCGAGGGATTTCACGTGCTTGGGCCAGGCGCGGCGCTGAGCCGGCTAAAAGCAACGCTCAGCATGTACGGTCTGCTTGGCGTCACGGTGGTCTCGAGCGTTGCGTATTACTTGACAACACGCACCTACGAGCTGACGACAGATCCGGACCCGCTCCCCAAGTCGCGCTTCCAGAAATTTCCCTCTGACTATGCGGTGCTTCAGAACCGGTGGACTGGCAAACGCCACGTGATTGCATTGAGAGGTGGCGACGCGAATGACAATGACACGAGGGAGGGGAAGCAACATGAATTGGGGGAGTCGGCAATTTTGAAAAAAAGAATTCGTGTCAACTGGCTGATTCATAGCGTGCGTCTTTATTTACATGTCACGGATTCCATTGTAGTGGTGGATTTGGACGCAGAATTTGATCCGTATCATTTTGCTTTGAAGCGCAATCGGGGTTCTTTGACGACTTCTGAAGTAGCAAACCGTGTGGGTGAACCCGCAACAGCTCGGTTATTGTGTCGTTCACGTCTTCGTCCCATTATAATGCGCAACGAGTACCAAAAGGGAACTCTCCCGCAATACGAGCGTACAGTGGACACTGTAACGCGGGAATTGTTTGAGGAACGCTACCGGCAGGCCATTTTATCGCGCTCGGGGTCGATTCTGCACCCTGTTTTTGCAGATGAGCTGCTGAAGAGTGGGGAGCTGAACGGGAAGGACATGTCATGGACCGATGTCGTTGGTGACACTGAGGCCTTCTCGGCGGAGATGCAAAGGCGGGTGCAGAAGAAACTTGGGGAAAAAGTGATTCTCCTGCAATTCAGCATGAGAGTTCTCTGAATGTTGTTTTTTTTCTTTTTCTTCTCCTTGTTGTTCTTGTTGTTTTGGAGGAGTAGGACGGGGGAAATGAGAAAAAGAAAAGAAAACATAAAGAATATATATATCTGTATCTATATATACGATGGTGGTGGTGGTGGTGGTGGTGCGGCCGTGTTGGTGCCGCATGTGTTTTTGAAGTTTAATTTTGTGTTTTGTGCTGCCGCGTCGATTCTCGTACTTTGACCCTTTCTTTCTTTCTTTCTTTCTTTTTTTTTCTTTCTTTTTTCTTTTTTTTGGGGGGTCCGTGGCACCTGTTGCCGGGCTGTGACCCTGCCTAAGAAGACGCAGAAGGAAAAACAACAACAAAACAAAAAAAAAGGGGGTGGGAGATGTGGCGGGGCCTAACGCTGCGCATCTCGCGGCGTGGCGCACTTCTCGTCTCCAAGAAGAACTTACGTCTGAAGTGCGGGGCCTGTCGTCGTCTGTTGCCCGCGGCGCACTTCAACAATACAACCGCACCGTCTCAGTCCCTCGTCTGTGTGGACTGCAAGCGTCTGTGCATCCTCTGCGGCCTACACCTGACGGTTGACCGCTTCACGGATGCCAGCGCCGAATTGTGTGATAACTGCCTGGCGAAAAGACATGTGGCACGGGAGAATGTCTACTTTCGCTATCCCGTACTTAAATATCGTGCCTGTCCGTTTAGTGTTGACCAGATGCGGGAGGAAATTCGCCGCGAGGAGGGCCCACGAAGATGAATTGAGTGATGATTATTATGTTTTTTTTTTTTGTAATTATTCTTCCACTGTGCCTCTCCTAAAAAATTTGTCTTGCGGCACGTGTCAGGCATCTGCGCTGCGGTGGTGATGGTTGCAGGCTTTATTTTATTTTATTTTTTTTCTATTTATTTCTGGCTTACCGTCTTGCCTTCAGATGTACGTGTGGCATTAGCGAGGGTACATTTGTCTCAATTTAGTTTTTTTTTTATTATTTGTTTTTACACACGCGCGGACATTTGCGTGGTTACATTGACGTCCATTGAACTGTATAGGACTTCTGCCAATGGGACCCAAAGCGAATTTCAGTAGCGTTAGCCCCACGCAAATCTACTTGTTCTACCCGAATATCATCGGTTACGTACGTCTCCTACTTTCCCTTGGTTCGTTTGTCGTTTTGGGCAACTACCCTGGGCTGTTTCTTACGTTTTATACGTTGTCTTTTGTGCTGGATGCGGCTGACGGGATGGTTGCGCGTCTGATGGATCAGTGCTCACACTTTGGTGCCATTTTTGACATGCTGACGGATCGTGCATCCACCGCGGGTCTTCTTTTGGTGTTGAATCACGTTTTGCAGCCAATGCCCGATTGGTGTACAACGTTATTTGCCCTTCTTGTTTTTTTGGATGTAGCCTCTCACTTCTGCCGCATGTACGTCACACTTTTTTTTCGTAAAGAGTCTCATAAAGACACTTCTGAAAGTATATTTTCTTTGCTACGCCTGTATTACTCGAACCGCAAGGTGATGTTTCTTTTGTGTGTTGGACAGGAGTTCTCGTACATTCTCCTCTATGCGTACTGGATGTACAGCGAGGTGGATTGGGTGCGGCGTGTCACATTTCCTCTGTTGACCGTGTTGGGTTCCCTTAATGTACTGAAGCAGGTGGTGAATGTGCAACAGTTGATGGATGGCATGTATCATCTTGCCGTGCTGGATGCGAAGGAGCGTGAGGAGCGTGGAAAGAAGAACTAAAGAAGTAATTGCCAGCCGGATGTAAGGCTCTTTTTTTTTTTTCTTCTTCTCTTTCACACGTATATATACATATATATATAATATTGGTTTACAGGGAGGAGCTTTTTAAAAAAATAACAATCAACCAATAGTCGAATGAAGAAGAAGAAGAAACAAACAAAAACAAAAAAACATTGATAATAATAAAGTATCTGAAGGGAATTTAATAAGGAGCGAACGGGAAATATATTATTATTATTATTACTTAGATGCATTGATGGGAGATTATCAGTATATATACATACATTTGCATACATCTTACTTCTTTTTTTTCTCTCTTTCTCTCTCTCTGCCTGTTGGTTGGTGGGGTGACTGCTTTGGATGCAATGCTCCCATTTAATATCAACAGCCTTTTGCCCTCTCTTTTTCCCTTTTTTTTTTTTTTTTTTTTTAAAGAGGTTATTTGTGTTTTTTCCTTTTTTTTTTTTTTTTTTTTTTTTCACTGGGGCTCTGAAATTTTTTTCCGCACTTGTCAATACTGTCGTAGGAGAAGAAAGTGAGTGGACGAGCGCACAAAAAATAGCAACTTGTATCAAAAGGAGCGATTGACAAAAAAAATTGCGGAGTAACGGCCGGAGGTGGTTTTCACCGCGTGTGCCACTGGCTACAAGCGTAGAAGCGTCGTAGTTGCATATGCAGCGGCCAAGTCCGGTGAATTCGACCTCTAAAAAAGTTGTACGTCTCACACGAGTGAGACGTTCTGTAGATATGGGTGATAGCGGTAACATTAGCGCTAGTACTGGGACCTCCAGTTTACACGACCAGCCTGTGGAGATGCCATGTGCGTCAAATGTGAATCCCCCCATGGATGGTACTGCTGCATCTGCTTCATCTACTCCTGACGTCACGCAAGTTGTGAATTCACTGGAGGAGGGCAATGCATTGGTGAAACGTCTACGGCAGCTGGAGAATGAAAATGCTTCTCTCGCCACTGCCCTTACGAAAGTGTGTGACGATAACGCAAACCTGGCAAAGCATGTAGTCAAGCAAGAGGCGAAGTGTGTGGCGCTCTCAACGAGTCCAATTTCGGCGACTTCGGTGTTGCGTTCTCTCTTTGAGCCTGAGAAGGTTGGCTGGTTTGGTGGCTCGAAGACGGCAGCGCGTGAAAACTTGGAAAAGATGATGGAGGAGCTTCAAAATGAGTTTCTCGAGTACCAGGCGAGCCATGCCTCCTCCAATGACGAGGTACAGGCACTCATTGGCGAACTGCAGAGTGCCCACATGAATGCGCAGCAGCTTTCGATCATTCTGCATGAGCAACAGGAGGTGATTAGCCGCGGGCCGTTGAGCGTGGCGGTCCGCATTTTTCCTCTTGAGACGGCGGCGGAGAGGGTGTCGCTCGTCGACCTGCGGCATGAGTTGGAGCGCCGCTCGGAGCGAGAAAACGAGTTTCGCCAGGAGCTTAGCAGAGCACGAGAGGAGTTGCAGGTGAAAATGGTGGAGAACGCGCGGCTGCAGCGGGACCTTCAGGCCCTGCGTCTGGAGGGCAACCATAGTAACGAGGTGGAGCGGCAGTACATGACCGACGAGATCTCGCGGCTAAAGACGGAGGTGACGCAGCTGCGCAAGGCGCTGGCGACGGAAGAGCAGCTGCATCGACTGAAAGTGGGCGAGAATGCCGCTTTATCGCAGCGATTAAGTGAGACAGAGAGCCGTTTACACGCGTCCAACGCGGAAATGCGGGCGCAGCCGTCTGAGGCTCCGTGTGATCGCTGCGGTGAGTTGCAGCGGGAGTGTGACGTGGCGAATGAGCGCTTGCAGACGGTTACGCGGGAGATGCAGCAGCTGGGGATGCGGCTGTCGGAGCTGAAGCAGGTGAACGAGCAGGAGGTGAGCGAGCTGCAGCGGGAGAAGTCGGAGCTTGAACAGAAATTGAACCACAGCGTTGCACGCGACACGCTGGTGGCGGCGGAGTCGCAAAACAAACATCTCCTGCAGGAGCTTGAGTTCACCTCTGCGCGGGTGAAGGAACTGGAGAAACTCATCGAGCGGGAGCGCGAAAAGACCACCAGCGATGCCGTCAAGAGCAGCGATGAGGGCAGAGGGACGCTGAAGGACAGCGAGATCCTTGAAGCGCTGGAGCGTAACCGGGAGCGCATCGCGCGGGTTGAATTTCAACGGGATCAACTTATTGAGGAGGCGAAGCAACTTCGAGCGGTTGCAGTCACGAAGGAGGAGGAACTCGTTCGACTTACCCGCGCGTCACAAGAAGACAAGCAGCGCATCAATTTTCTTTTGAAGCGCTGCGTGACGTTGACAGGGGATCTAAACAACAGCATCGCCGCAAAGGATGCGCTTAATGAGGAGTATGAGAATGCGCAGTTGAAGCTTAAAAAGTTGCTTCGTGAAGGGGAGGAAATTGTACGGCTCCAACAACAAGTCACGGATCTGAAGAAGGAGAACGATGCTCTGCAGGATCGTCTCTCAAATGTGGAGGTGCTAGAGAATAACCTTGTCAAGGCAAAGGAGACTATTGCCTATATGGAGTTAGCAAAGAGTCAAACTATAAACATGAGTCAATACGCCGAACTGCAATCCAAGACGTCTAAGTTGGAAAACACTCTGGAGCCCATCAAGAAACAGCTCGAGGAGGCACGGAAAGAGTTGGGACGCATAAAAAATGAAAACGAGAGTCTACATGCAGTTTTGACACGACAGCAGAACACAATTAAGTCGCACGAGGAGCAAATGGAAGCGCTTCAGGCAAACGACGCCAAAATGCGGGACAAAACGAATCAACTCACCAGTGAGAATACACGTCTGCGGGACGTAAATGAGACGCTGGAAGCACAGATGAACAACATGCAGGATGGCATCAAGGAGATGGCGGTGAAGTTGGAGCAGGAGCGCACACGGGCTCAGGTGGCGGCTGAGGCAACACACAAGGAAGAGATTGCACAATTGCGGCGTAAACTCGAGTCGGCAAATGCAACCTTGGCGACGATGCAATCGACACAAGAGAACTTTGTACCGGAGGCCATTCACAAGGCGGCCCTGGCGGAGAAGGGACATGTTAGCGAGGAACTACGGCAAAAGACATTTGATCTTGACCGGCTAAAGTCTGAAATCCTCATCTACCGTCAAACGATCAACGACTTGGAGACAGAGAACGAGGAGCACGTGCGGCAGATTGAGTCTCTGCAAGAAAGCCATAAAAGAGATCTCACTGCCGCGGCAGACCGACTTTCGGCGGAAACAAAGAAAGTTACGGAGGCCAATGAGGCGTTGGAGGGACTTCAAATGCAGATCAATGAATTTCAACAACGGGAGGAACAATTGCTATCGCGCCAGAAGGAAATGGAAGAGGCGGCGCAGAAACACCGTCGGGCCTTTGAAGATAAATGTCGGCAGGAAGAGAAACTTCTTCAAACGGTTACCGCCACGAACCAGGAGATGGAGACACAAAATGAGGAGCTGACGAAAGTGAAGAGTGCACTGTTAGAATACCAACGTCAAAATGCGCAGCTGGAGTCCGAATTGAAATCTGGGGCGGCACAAGGACCGCGTCAACAAGAGGAAATGGAGTCTGAGCTTGAAAAGCTCCGTGGCGAAATTCAACGTGTAAACGCGGAGAAGGCTACTTTGGAGATGGAACTCGGGAAGCTGCGAAGGACCACAAAAAATGGTAGTTGGGATGGCAATGGTGGTGGAGGTGTGGAGAATAGTGGTAGTAACAACAATACCGATAATAATAGTAATAATAGTAATAGTAATAATACTGCGATGAGAGGTAAAGGCGTCGGTGATCATGGTGGCCATGTTAACATGGAAACTGGGATGTCCTCGGATGCTGCCGTCCAGTACGCGCGGGCGGAGCAGCTGCAGATGTCACTTATTCAGGCCCAGCGTCAATTGGAAGAGCAGAGAAAGGTTAGCGCGGAGGCGGCGGAGACATTTGATAGGGCGCTTGACAAGGCAGACGCTGAGGCCGAGGCGCTACGTGAGCGAATTCAGCAATTAGAGAGTGATCTCCATAGAATGTCACAGGAGAGTGACGAGACACGCAGTTTGTCTTCTGCGCACCCAAAGAAACAAAAAAAGAAGAAGGCAGTCAAGAAGTCCCTCTCAACAATGGCCAATATCGATGACCTGCAGGAGACGGATGTGCTGGCGGTGGCTGCCGCGGATGAAGGGGTGCGGCAGCAGCAACAGCAGCAACTCGAGCAGCAACGTGAGTCATTAGAGAAACTTGAACAGGAGTTATCGACTCTCCGTGATGAAAATGTGCGACTTAAGGAGAATATTGCAACTCTCACGCAGGAATTATTAGGGGCTCATGATGATCTTGAGCTGGCAAGAAAAGGTGCTGACTCGAAGACCGCCGAGCTGCGGGGGCAGATTCAGTTATTGGAGGCTCAGTTGCGGAACCGCTTGCCCAACACAGATGGAGGAACCGAGTTGCACCGTCTTGCGGAGGAAAATAGGCAACTTCAATCGGAGGTGTCTTTACTTTCCGATTCTATGAATGCGACAACGGGGAATCCTGACGCGACGGTGCAGCGACTGAAGGCGGAACTCCAAGCACTTGCAAAGGAGCTTGTGCCGACGAAGAACAAACTTGTTGAGTACATGGCAATGGCAGATAGACTGGGCATTCATTATCCCTTTTCACCAGACATGGAGGGGGTTGCTGTCCTTAGGCTTAAAGCAATGCATTTTGACACGGTAACGGGAAGAGTGCGGGCGTGCTCGGCCCCGCGACAACCATACGCCTCGTCTTTTGACAAAAACGCGTTATCATCATCGGGTGCCAAGAAGAAAAAAAGAGTGAAGAAGCGTCAGCCGCAGGGAAGTCATGTCGATGAACTTTCAGATTTGCGGTAAATATAATGGAGAGGGCTCGATGTTGTTTGATGGGTCATTGTGATTCAATGCGACGGTGATGGTGGCGGTGATGGGGGATGTTAGCAATGAATTACGCCTTCTCGAGGGTCTTATTATTATTATTTTTTTTTTCCTTTTCAGTATATATATATATTTATACGTATATGATGCATTTACACGACAGATGTTGGCTGCACATTATATATACTTACATGCAGAGGACTTGCCTACTGTTTTTGAAATTCTGGTAGTGCATTTACGGTTGTCTGTAGCCTCTCGGCAGATGGAAGTCAATAACACATTTCAAGCAAACAATGCAATTGTTGTGGATTGCTCTCTTTTTCCTTTTCCCCCGAAAATGTTTATAATATACATATATGCATGTATGTATGTATGTATGTGTGTGTATATTATACGGAAGGAGGGGAAGAAATGGATGCTTGCAAAGCGAAGACACAATGAAAAACAAAACAAAAACAAACAAATAAAAAATAATAACAATCAGCAGAAAAACAACAAAAACAACAACAACAAATAACAAAAGAAGAAAAGAGAAAAGGAGGGTTATTGTATGCGTATGATGTACTTTTATTGCTGTTGTTGCTGTTGTTGTTGTTGTGTATTTTATTATGCCTCCGTGTGTTTGTGTGTGTGTTTATTCCGCGAATGGCATACATATAATCCCCTCCCTTCTAATTAAAAAAAACCAAAAAAAAATGTGTGTGTTTTATCTACATGAACCGAAATTGGAATGATGCACAAGAAGGGACCCCACGAAGAGAGGGTTCGGGGGACGAATATTTGTTTCCAAAGGAAGAGCAGTTATTATTATTATTTAATAATTTATTTATTTATTTATTTATTTATTTTTTTTGTTTGCGTGTTTTCTGTTTTGGTGAAAAGAAGTAGGAAAAAGGAGGTGCAGACTGAAAGAAAGGTGGCGGTTTGTGTGGTTACTTATGGGCAGCGGTTCGCAGGAAAGTTTTGAAGGGCGACTGACCTCAGCGGACGGGTACGTAACAAACGCCCAACTTCCCGGCAACCACATCTACACAGGGGGGGTCTCTGATGACACCATGCATGGATATGGTGTTTTGACGACGGAGTTGGATGTATACACGGGGAATTTCTATTGGAATATGCGTCATGGGCACGGCACCTTTTGCTCCAAGGTGGAGAAACATCCAACAGGAGTTAGGATATACGATGGGGAATGGAACATGGATGAACGTCAGGGAATTGGCAGCATTCAATGGTGCAACGGAGACACCTATAATGGTCCTTTTTTAAGGGGGAGACCGCATGGTGAAATGGGCTCTTACAACTTTGCGGATGGTCGTGTGTACAAGGGGGAGTACAGACATGGCGTCCGTCACGGTATTGGGCGGCTGACCCAAAAGAACGGTGAGTACTATGAGGGTGAATTCAAGGATGGTGCCATGACGGGGATGGGGAAGGGGTGGTACGCCGGAGGAAAGCGCATTTACGAGGGAACTTGGGAAAACGGCAAAAAGGTGCGTGGGAAGTTGACGTTTGAGGGCAGTAAACGTATGTACAACGGAGATTGGAAGCATGAAAAGCCCCACGGCGCAGGTGAAATGATTTTTGCCAACGGCGATCACTATATTGGAGATTTTGTCATGGGGAAGTTGCATGGCACCGGCTCCATCACGTACCACTCGCAGGGCGGGAAGACGTACTGCGGCTTCTTCATGGAGAACCAGCCACATGGGAAGGGGGTTCTCACGATGCCGGACGGCAGCAGCGTTGTGGGTTATTTCCAGCATGGTATACAACTTTCTGAAAATGACAGTGCGGCTATTGAACAGGTCATAAAAGAAACGGCATCATTATCCCATCTATTCACCCATGATGACGCGTGTTCTACCAGATCCACGCCTGTGCAGGTTCAGAACACACAGCCTCCATCGGTGGCCTCATCTCTTTGGGATGTCACGGAAGTCACTGAGAGAAATAACAACGGAGGGGTACCGCCACAGCAATGCTCTTTGGTAAATAATAAAAAGGAGACAAGAGAAGAAACCAAAAAAAATGGCACAACCTCGTTTTCACCGTTTGTTTTATTGGATGCTGCCAGGGAATTGACAATGCCTAAACTTCCCAGTGTAGAAGTTGACAATCCCCTGTTGGAGCCAAATGGGAGTTGCAGCAAACTTAGCAGGAAAAAAGAGGGGGAGATTTTGATCGTTGCCGCCTCTGTTCTCGCCGGTACGATCAAGGATGGTTGTAAGGGATGGTTGGAGAAGTTCTCTATTGGACGGAGTTTAATTGGCAGGTCTAATTGGCGTCGCCGGTACTTTGTGCTTGCGCCATTCAATAAAGGGGTTAGCCTAAGTTACTTTAAAGACGAGTCATGCCGTAAGCCTGTAGCATTGTTGCTCTTGAATACAAATGACACCCGCATTGTTACACGGCCATCGGTGCGTACACACAAGGAAGCGACACAACCAGAACGTGAAATATGCGTTATATACGTGGAAAAGGAAAAGGAATACAAACTGCTTCTTCGTGCATATTCTGAGGATGATCGTGAATATTGGGTATATGCATTGAGCAATTTATTTGAAATAATTAATTACCCCTCTGATTTTCCCTTGTTGG
Source organism: Trypanosoma cruzi (assembly GCF_000209065.1). NCBI lineage: Eukaryota > Euglenozoa > Kinetoplastea > Trypanosomatida > Trypanosomatidae > Trypanosoma > Trypanosoma cruzi. The sequence goes on from NW_001849431.1 coordinate 43,435, forward strand.
AGAACGCTCAAGAGTAAATGGCCCACCTACCAGGGAAAAAAAAAGGAAATGCCTCTGTGTCAAATTATCGTCTCATTTAAAATGCATCTGAGTTTGCTTGAATAGTTATAGTTATATATATATATATATATATATATATGCATCGTTATTAATATTTATATATTTTCGTTTCATTGTTTGTGCTTGTCTGTACATGTTTTTTTTTTTTTTTTTTTTCCTTTTTTCTTTCTTCTTTGTAATGGTAGCGCTTATGTACTTTTGTAATTGTAAACTTGAGGCTTCTACGTGTGAAGAACGATGGTTGAGTTGCTGTTTTTCTCTCCTTTTTCTTACCCTCTAATGTTATACATGTCTTCTTGCTTTTGTTGCGTAAGCCTTCTCTTTTTTCTTTTTGTTTGTCTTTCTTTTGTTCTTTTTTTTCTTTTTTTGGGGGGGTGGGGCTCCGCAGTGTTTTTTGGCCGGAGGAGGACGGCGTTACAGGGACGACGATTAAAAAAAAGGAACAGACGTGCTTACACGTTTGACCGATCAGCAGCACGCGGCACAGATGCCGATGCACGTACCGGACCCTGCGCCCTGCGCTGTTGAGTCCACATTGTGGCGGTCGTGTCTAAAGGAGTTTGACTACGGCCCGGATCGTCCCAAGGGGGCTTGTGAGAAGCAGCGTGCCGGCTACTACGCTTGCATCAAAGCGTGGAGAGAAAGACAGAACGAAGTGTACGATTACAACCGGTTTAATTTAGTGAAGGAGTGCGCAAAGGAGGCGGAGAAGTTGCACCAATGCATGATGGTCAACATGTTTGAGGCATCGCGCTGTCAGGAGACAATGACGCAATTGAAGCGATGCGCTGCGCGACACGATCCGGAGGTGCGGAGGGCTTTAGCAGATGATCCCACACTTATCATGTCAGAGGAGGAGGAGGAGCCGCAGGGTATCAAGCGGCTGTGGTACCGCGCCATTGGCAAACTGTGAGCCACCGTCACCACCATTGTCGGCCGTTCTGGGTATATTGTTTGAGACTTCGCGGTGCATGTATCCTCACTCACCCTTACCGTTTCTCTACCTCTGGAGTGACAGGGGCCTTCTGTAACCTTTATCTTGTTGGTATTCACAGAGTTGCAGCAAATAATAACATTTACCAAAAAAAAAAAAAGGACTTGTTGCTAAATAAATGCATATATTTTTATGGATGCAAACATGCACGGAAATGTCTCCATACATGCAAGGAGGCCTTGAAGAAGCAGAAGATGCGGATGCCGGACGTACTACTGTGCGATGTCTCGTATCTTTTTTTTTTTTTTTTTTTTTACCCCGTTTCCGAATTTGCTCTTCTTCTGCATGCGTGCTGAGGGGTTACGGAGCAACACACCGATCAAATACAACAAGACAGAGGGAGAGGGAGAGGTGCGGGGGAGGGCTGCGGGATAAGAAGCAGCAATGAGCAGAAGCAACAGCAATAAGACGACATTAACTACAGGAGGGATGAAAATACAGAAGGAAGGGGAACTTTTGTTTGTTTCATTGTCTGCGGCCACCGTGAGGTCTTTCATGCACCCTGTCATTGCCTTTTTTTTTTTTTTTCCTCATTTCCTGAAGCAGGGCGGAAAGGTCAATTACAAATGGAGGAAGGAGGAGGGAAGGCGAAGGTTCGGTTTCTTGTCTGGGGCCACAAGGGATGGATTGGTCAGGCATTTATGCAGCTTCTGGAGGCCTCTGGTTTTGAGGCTTTTGGCGCGGCGTCACGCGCCGATGATGTGGCGGCAGTGGAGCAAGAGATGCAAAGAATCCAACCGGATCGTGTCGTCAGTCTTATTGGACGCACACGCGGTGGGTCGTGTCTCACAATAGACTATTTGGAGAAGCCAGGAAAACTCATGGAGAACATGCGTGACAATTTGTGGGCCCCCGTTGTGCTCGCACAGGTATGTGCAAATCACGGTGTACATTTCACGTATCTTGGAACGGGGTGTATTTTCCATTACGACGAGTCGGCGCACACGGTGGGTGGGGAGGACGGTTTTGATGAGGCTGCCGTCCCAAATTTCTTTGGTTCTTCATACAGTACCGTAAAGGGGTACACAGACCGTCTCATGCATTTACTTTTTAATTCTACCGCGCTTAATGCACGTATTCGCATGCCTATCTCTGCTGATGACAATCCGATGAACTTCATCACCAAAATTGCTAACTACGAGAAGGTGGTGAACATCCCGAACAGTATGACGGTGCTGCCAGTGATGTTGCCGATTCTTATGCAGTTGTCTTTGAATAAAGTCACGGGGACCATCAACTTGACAAACCCGGGAGCCATTTCGCATAATGAAGTGCTGGAACTCTACAAGAGGCATGTGGATTCCGAGTACACCTACGAGAACTTTTCTGTTGAGGAGCAAAACGAAATTCTTCTTTCAAAACGCAGCAATAACTTGTTGGACACAAGCCGTCTGCAACAAATGTTTCCACAAGTGGATGATATTCACACCGCCGTTGAGAAGGTTTGTGTGGAGATTGCAAAAAACTTCCCTCGTGGAATTGTGAGGCGACGGATGGAGAGAACGGAAAAAGACTTGTGAGTCTCCGATTGGTTAATTATGACCCCTTTTTTTTTTCTTTTATTTTATTTTATATATATATCGCAACTGTTGGGTATGTGCAACACCACACACAAAGGCACACTGACACACAGAGGACAAGATATATATATGTATGTGCAGAGGGAGGGGAATTCCGCGGCAAAAAGTCACTGCAGCAGCTGTTTTTGTAGCCACACGCCAACGAGTGTTCTTTTTGGAGTGTTTCTTTGCTCGCAGCGTTTTTTTTTTTTTTTTCCTTTTTTTTTTTTGTGTGTGTATACATATAAATATCTATATATTTATATACATGTGTCTGTTTGTGCTTCTTTGAGAATTTGTGGTGATGGCAATTTCTTTGAACGTTTCAAACACGTACGAATTACAAGACATTTCAGACAATTTTTTTTTATTTTTATTTCTGCCCTCTTTCTCTCTTTACTTCTTTTTTTTGTATGTGTGTCTGTCTGTGTGTGTATGGAAAGGCTCGGTGAGGAGGCTTCATTGCACGGCGATTATGCGCCATATGCGTGAATTAGTCATCCCTGGCGCAACGTGGCGTGACGACAACTCAACCGACGCATGCGAGAATAGGTTGTGCCGCAAGAAGTTCTCAATGCTTTTTAGCAAACATCACTGCCGCTGGTGTGGTAGAATTTTTTGCAGCGATTGCGCCCCACTCACTGCACTCTACCGTGGGGAATTGTTGCGTCGCTGCAACGCATGTCGTTTGCCGTTTATTTTCCGTAGCATTTACGATCCCCTGTCGGGTCGGCGGGACGGGGCCATAGCGGAATTTATCTTTTCTTTTCTTGACAGCACTTCCCTCAATGCGTTCCTGCAGTCGTGCCACACGGCTCTTTCGGAATTTCACGTTAGCGGCTACGAATATTATGAATGCATACATGAGAGATTTCCCTCCTTTTTTGAGGGCGCACGCATTGGAAAAGGGGTCACCGGTACCGTGTACAAGTGTGAGGATCGCAGTCGGTTTGAAAATCCACGCGTTGCACTCAAAGTTATTACGAAAAGTTCAACCGTAACAATCACGGCCTGGCGAAAAATTACGACCGAGCTTGAGATTTTGAAGGAGATTGACCACCCGAATGTGGCACGCCTTTTAGAGGTGTTTCAGACCCCGCTGTGTCTCGTTATTGTCATGGAGGCTGGTGATGGGGGTGCACTGAAGCAAGTATGGGAGTTTGTGAGGACTCGTCAGTGCGATTTAGAGGTTTTTACCGCCAGTGTTGTGGCGCAAATAGCAGAGGGTCTGGATTACCTTTACCGCGTCAAGCACATTGTTCACCGGGACATTAAACACGATAATATTATTTTTTCCTGTGATTTTAGTAAGGTGATGATCATTGATTTTGGTCTTGCAGAGTACATTAAAAACGAGAAGTGTCAGTTGTTTGTGCCATGTGGTACGTATGGGTTTGCGTCACCGGAGAATATTCTGGCAGTGGTGGATCATTTACAACTTTTTGAGGCTTCAGGCGCCACCATGCACCGTGCGGATATGTTTAGTTTAGGTGTTGTAGCGTACATGCTTCTCTCGGGTGTGCGGCCTTTGCGGGGCAGACGTTTTTTAGATCTCTACAGAGAAGTGCGAGGGGGTATTCGCTGTGTGGGACCCTGCTGGACTAATATATCCGATAGTGCCAAGTCACTTGTGGAGTGGCTGCTCAAGACCAGCACGAATGAACGAGCGACGCCAGAAGACGTACGAAACCACCCGTTTATTGTTAATAAGGCATCACTCATCACGGAGATTGTTAAGAAACGTAAGCAGGAGCTTCTCATCACAGAGCAGTTGGAGGGCAACGAGTGGGTATACGTTGTGCCATCCGATCGTCATTGGGACCCTTCAGGGGAGGAGGAAGTGCCAATGGTGAATAAACGTAATGGCCGTTTTGGATCGAACACGCATTTGTGGTTTGGGATTGGCCGGGACAACAAGAAGGGAAACAACAATGTCGAAAAATATGCAATGACAAGAAAGTAAGTAAATTACAGAAATTTATTTGTTACAAAAGGCTTATGTGCGCATCATCCATGCATGTTTACCGGTTTGTTCTGCAGACTCTCCGAATTGCGGTCATTCATGACCATGAAGATTGAGCTTACGCTGCTTCAGGGGGTCGTGGGAGGGCGTGGGTGATTGTTGCTGTTTCTTTTATTTATTATTATTATTTTTTTCTCTTTTCCGGTTATTTATTTATTTATTTTCTTTTTTTGCGTTACACCACTTCCTGCTGTTGCCAATGCCGTTGGAAGGAAGTGGACTTTTTTGCGAAGGCGATTGTGCCGGCACGCGAGAGGGACATTCACAGGGCTTCCCACCCCCACCTCCAGTGAAGCACGAGAGGGAGCAGCGACGACGACGTGAGTGATGGACACGGCGGTGCTGGCGCAGTCCATACTTGAGTGCGATGACGGGGCGGTGCTGCAGGTGTTGTCTCTCGCGCCCGGGCTGCCGCCCGTCACTGCCGAGACGCCCGTTGCGGAGGCACGACGAAATTACATGCGCCTCGCCGGGATGGTGCACCCCGACAAACTGAAGGGCCGCTTCGAGAGGTCGACGGAGGCGTTCCAGAAGTTGGTGCGCGCCTTCGAGCTGGTGGCGGACCCGAAGTACCGCAAGAAGCTCCTCGCCCTCCAGGCGAGGGAGGAGAGGAAAAAAAAGTCCGTCAAGAAGGAGCAGCCACAACTGCAGCTGGAAGGAACACAGCGCGTGAAGCAAATAACTGCCTCGAAAGGCACGGCGGCGGTGCTGCCCTCGACTGTCGCCTCCGACGTGAAGCCGAAGCGAGCCGCGACAAAAAAACAGAAGAAGAAACAAAAACGCGCTTCTAAAGTGCAAGACGACGACTTCATTGACTACGACGACGAGGAGGAACTGGAGGACGAGGAGGAGGAGGATGAGAGCGCCGATCACGATGAAGAAGATATGGATTTCGATTTTGGGGACGCAGAACCCATCGTGTCTACGAACCGCACGCTTATAGGCACCAAACGCTCTGGCGGCATTTACCGCGACACGACAGTTAGCTGCCCACAGTGCCGAACACCCTGGATGCCCGACTCTAAGCAACACTACACACTTTTCATGGGGCCGTGCGGCAAAAAAGTGCACTGCGAGACGTGTCTTTGCCGATTTGGCTGTGCCACGGCGTTGCATGCCTGCCCACACTGCCAACACAGCTTCCACTATGACGCTACCATGTACGATACTGTCATGGAGTGCAGTGGATGCCACAAGACTTTTGGGTTCCCATACTATCCGGTAAACCAGTACCTTATTGATCAGGTGAGGCTTGAGGAGTGGCGCGAGCGGACAGAAAGAGAAAAGGCCCGTGAGCGTGAAGAAAGGGCGGCACGACGACGAATTACAGACGAGGGCACATCGGACGATTTCCATAGTCTTGTTGGGGCTTGCATTGTGAATGAAACATGCCCAATTTGCAATCGAACAATCACCGCGCGGCACCGACAACACGTGGAGATGTGCTTGAAGAATAAAAACGCAGGCAGCACCGCTTTGGCAACAAAAACGACGAAGGCGGCGGCGAAAAAAACGGCACGCAAGCCGGCGGCCGTGGCAAATAAAACCAGCACTCGCAAATCGGCCCCGAAACAGTCGAAGAAAGCAAAGAAACGCCGTCGTTCCGACGACAGTGACTCGGACGATGAAGAAGAGTCCTTTTATAGTTCCTCGGAGGAGTAGAATAGGGCGGCGGTGATCGACGTGTACGGGATTGCAACGAGTACAACGGAGAGAGAAAAAAAAAGGGGAGGGGGTGGAGGAAAGGAGAGAGTGGAACATTTAAAAATAAATAAATAAATCCACTTACAGAGGGAAGAAAATACCGTGTGAGGATTTACAGGAAAAAAAACAACAACAACAAATAATGAAGTGAATACATGAGGATTGTAGAATGCTCCTAAGGTTGAGGAGTGGCATTGAATTGCTGCACTGCTTTACGACGGCTCCCTGCATTTATTATTATTATTATTTCTTTTTGTTTCTTTGGATCACCGTCGTGTTTACTGCTTCTGGTAGTGGGCGGAGGAGGGGAAAAGAAAAAACAAAACAAAAAAAAAAAAACAAATACGTCTGCAAACAGGAGCCGTCTGTTATTTGTTGAGGACTAGTGACAAGAACGCCGTGACTTTTACAGGTGTTTTGGATATAAACAGGCAGAGACGCCTTTTTTTTTTTTTTGTCTTGATTGACCGCAGCTGCATATTAACAGCCGCGAAGGCTTGTTTATGTTTGAAATGAGGAGGTGATAAGCATACAGTTTGCCAAATTAGTAGTTTACATCCTCATGGTTTACCAAAGTTTGTGAGTGCTTTGGAGCGGGAAGGCCGGAAACACCAATGAGAGCGGCATGTTGATTCCAGTGTGAGTGCAGAGGGGAGGGGGAGGAGGAACGCACCACACATGCACAAACGCATGCGATAAAATGCAAGTGAAATGGCGTATTCGATTTATTCGTTTTTTTTCTCTTCTGCGAATGGAATGTTGTGAAGGAACACCATTAATTGCAATGGGAATAATGAGAAGGCGATGTACACACATCTCTATGCCATTAAATAAATATATCTTATTCATTATGGCAACATGTGAATGTGTTTTTTGTTTTTGTTTTTCTTTTTGGTGTTTATGGCGCGGTCGTGTGTGTGTGTGTGGGACCCGTGCGCTCCCCTGGGTTCTTCAGTGTGTGGGTAAGTAACCCGTGAAGGAGCGGCGGATCTTGCCATGATGCCGATTCTACGTACTTTTTCTTTCTTTTTTTGCGTCCGCGTGGGTGTGTGTTTGTGTGCGTTTGTTTTTTTATTTTTTTTATTTTTTTATTCTTTTTTTTAATTAAAAAAAAAAAATTGTTTTGGCCCAAATGGACTTAACTCCCACAAGTAATGCGCCATGGGCAGGCGCCCGGTAGAGAAATTTAGTCGAGCTCTTCGTCGCCGGGCGCAGGTTTGTTTTTGGCAACGATCGCCAGCGGGCGTGAACTCATCGGCTGTTAAAACAGTAGCGGCGGCGGCGGCGGCGGCGGCGGCTGGAGACGGTGGCGGGAGCGTGGCTCATAGTCGTGACGCTGCGCGGGAGAATGCTGCGACTGGGGATGCAATTCACCCCACCAGCACGACGGCGACCACATTTTTTCCCTCAATTATGGGGGAGCGTGACGATGGGATCATTCATGCCAACTACTCTCTCCGCCAGGCGCTGGCCCGTGGTGCCCCCGAGACTCGGCTTACGCGGCAGGTGCGACACGCCATTGAACACTCCACCGGGAAGGCGGAGGCACTAAAAGCCTTTCAGGTATTGCTGCAGGCGGATGGGGAGGGGCCTACAGCGGCGACGTTTAAGATGCTTTCAGCCACGCTGCTACAACACCATGTGGAGCAACGAGTGGGCCAAGCTGGGTTTCAGAGGGCATTGATGGATGCTGTTGGGTATGAAGGCGATCGGTGGCAGAGTCTCTCTGAGGAAGAGCGTTCGACCTTTGTGAATTACACATGTCGAATGACGGAGCGGTGGGCAGAACGTGGTTCATCTTACAACAAACTTTTGGGGTTTTCACAAGAGGGCGCTGACAATGAAATTGTGGCAAGAGTGGAATACCAAATGCGGAAGTGTGGCATAATGGTCTTAGCTTCCTCACTGGCAGATCTGATGCACCTTGACATTACATGGTCAACGGCTTTGCATTTGTTTAACTTTGCTGAGGAATTACAAAAAGATATTCCACCTCCAATGGAGATGACAGATCGTCTTATGGGTCTTATGACAGGCTACAAGAGTGGACTTGGTGGCTCACGTCCCTGGATGCGAGCGTTGGAATTGTATCAAAGGGCTCTGGTGTCGGGATATGACACCACACTAACAACGCATACGCACGCATTAGATGCGTTGTGGCGAAGTGCGGATAATTTTCATCGTGTACACACGTCTCTTAGTTCTTATCATCGACGGTGGGTGTGGGAAAAGGCCCTCAAGATTTCTCAAATTGTGCAAGACACGCCCCGGTTGCTTGTTACCGGTGAAGAGGGCTGCGCATATGCGGAGAGTGTCGTCAAAACTCTTACCGCCTCGGGTCGTTGGTCTGAGGCAATTTCATTTATTGCCAACCTTGATACTTCCAATAGTGATGTTTCTTTTCGTTTTCTTGTGCCCACCGCTGAGACGTATGTTTTTGCCATTGCGGGGTGCCATACGGCTGGTCACGCGGCACACGGTGAGGCTTTGTGGACCATCTTTAAGGAGACATACACGCTGCGCTCTCTCCACTCCGAGGCACTTTTAATTTTTCTTCAGTCTCTTCGTCATGTCGTTCGCACCTCACCCATTGTAGGATCGCTAGTGGAGGAATTGGTGAGGGATGGAAAAGGTCTTGAGCGTCAAGCCGCCGTGGCTTCTTTGCAGCTTCTTTCAAGTAACCACGTGAAGACAAGAGAGCAGCGGTGGGTGCTAGCCACAAGGTTACTTGATATGTACGATGCAAACCCCTGGCCACAGCAACCACTGGCACGAAAAACAGAACTACAAACTGTATTTCGATGCTGTCACTTGATTTCTGCCATGGAGTGTCCAGACGGAAAGCGTTTACTTACGAAGCTAAGGAAGCAGCTGGTGGATGTCTTTGGCAGCCTTTCCGCGGAGGTGGAATGGCTGGAAGACACCTCCATTTATGCGTTGCAGATGACATCCAACTGGGAGGAAGCAATCTCAATTTATGACCAAGCTGTCGGTCGAAGAAAACCCAAGCAGGTGCCTTATCTACCGATTCCCTTGCGCCAGGCGAAGATGATGCTGGTAGAGGCACTTGTCCGGTCTTGCAGGGTGATGGAGGAAGACGGTGAGTCATTTCTAGTAGACGAGGATACACAAGAGGCTGGCCGCGATGCTGCTATGGTATTGACAGAGCGAGCGCTTGCCGTGACGAGGGCCGTGTATGGGTCGGACGACACGTTCCCACATCATTTGTACGCCGAGTTGCTTGTGATACAGGCAACGTGTGCCGCTAGTAGTAGTCAGCGGAAGTTACATGCGCTTGCGGCAATGCGACATTTTTCTCAGGCTTCAGCTGAGTTGATTGGGCGCCACCTCGTGTCGCAAACAGCCACGGCATTGTCTCTTACGGAGGTGCATGTGGAGAATGCACTTCTAGCGGGGCATGCCACCCTGCGGTATGCGACGCTTTCGCAGCGTAAAGGCAATCGTAAAGCTGCAAAGATCCGCAGTGGCCTTGAGGCTTTGGTGTGGTAGTACAAGAAGGAGGCATCGGAAAAAAATTTTACTCTCATTTGTAATGAACCCTTTGATTTTTGAAGAATTACTTTCTTTTGTGCGACAAACCGGTTTCCGTAAACTTTTAAACGTTAAATTTATCCAGCCCCTTTCTTTAATATTTTATTACCGGTTACTGACGCTTGCGTTCCGTCGGGATGTGCGCAGTGCGGTCAGTCTCTTTGCTTGACGGCATGTGTGTGTGTATGTATATATGTGTGTATTGAAGTGGACTTTTGTTGAGTTGTTGTTGACGTCATTGCCTTTTCTTTTTTCTTTTTCTTTCTCTGTTCTCCCTTTTAACGTCAACCCTAACCTTCCTCCCTCCTGCAGATTGTTATCTGCAAGTTTATTTATTGTAGGGTTTATCACGCATACATTTCAGTTGAGCACTATTGCAACTTTAAGGGAGAAGGTAGATAGATTGAAAGAGAGAGGAAGAAAGGGAGAGACTGGCGGGGAGTGACTTGACGGTTCAATTTGACACGGCTGCATACATACTTACAGACACACACACACACACACACACAGGAATGCCTGCTGTTGACATTGAGATTCACTTTCCGCTTAAGCGGATTGCCGCGGAGGGGTACGCCGAGGATGAGTTGCTTTTCAATCAAATGGGGAAGGTGAACGACACGCCGGAGGAGGAGGGCATGCCGCTGCGAGCGTGGGTGATTAAATGTGCACATGATGCGCTGGAGAAGAATCCAAAAATTCGTGAGGTTTATCTGAAGCCAAGGGCGGTAAAAAACAGTAGCGTTCAATTCCACGTCATCTTTGACGAGGAGTGAAACGAACAAACAAACAAAATAAAATAAAAGGAGGAAAAAAAAAAAAAAAAGGAAACATGAAAAAAAAAAAAAAAAGGGCGAAGATAAGAATGTAGAAGGAAATATGGCAATAAACAGGCAGAATCATATATTTATATATATAACTATTTTATTTTATTTTATTTTATTTTATTTTTTTTGGGTATGCATGGGTTTTTTTTTTCTTTTTTATTGGTGAGGGGAAGGGAAGGGAAGGGGTGAGAGAGAAATAAAAAATGTTGTTCCCCTCTCAAGACAAATACATAAATATATTTAAATTTATTTAAATAAATAAATTTATTTATTTTTGTATTTATAAATGCATGTTTCTCTCTTTTTGTCTGTTTGTTTGTTTGCGTGCGCAGGCGGCTTGTGGGTTAGGGGGTGGGGTGGGGGCACATACACACACACACACAGAGAGAGAGAGAGAGGCGCACACGCACAGAGGTTAGTTTTTCCATTACTTTGAGTATTTGTGTTTTTTTGTGGCTGCAATGGACCCTGCACGCATTCCAGGCGAGGCGACGGTGGTGTTTCTGCTGCGCGAGTACGTCATCCCGATTGTTGTATTTGTCATGATGGTAGCGTGGCTGCTGCGCAACGTCGTTTTGCCCATGTGCTCAGGCAACGTTGTGTTTACACGCAACGTGCCGCCGTTTCAAGGCGATGCTTCTTTGCCAGAGGCAGGGCGGATGCATCTTGCAGAAGTTGCAGACACCGCCGTTGCGGCATGCGACCAAAAAGTAAAAGGCTCGTAGTGAAGACTGGAAAGAGAAGAATGATGCGAACATCTCTTTTTTTAATTTTTTTTTCTTTTGTGTGTGTGTGCGTGTGTTGTTTTTGGTTGCTTTTTGTGGGTTACCTCTTTTTTTTTTTTCTTTCCCTAATGTCATTTCTTTAGTTCTTCTTAGTAAAGAACGGTGTGCACGCTTCTCTCTCTGTTACCACACACACACACAGAGAGAGAGAGAGGGAAAGACAGACAGACAGAGAGAGTGTTACGTACATACAAATAGAAAAATAGATAAGTATATATATTTATATATTTATTTATTTATTTATAGAGACATTTATACAGTTAGTGACACGTGACGGAGCGAGGCGGGTGAAAAAGGGGAAAAAACAAAAACAAAAAAAGAAGAAGAAGAAGAAAAAAGAGAGATAAAGGTTTATAATGTCTCTTTTGCCCATTCGTGTCTGCGTACTGGTCTGTTCCTACGAAGGATCGGATAGTGAACTGAAGGAATATGAGGGCGAAATTGTACAGACACCGCAGCATTACTTTACGGAGGAGGATTCGAAGGAATTTGTTTTTACTCTTGAATTTGTGAAGAAGGCGACTGCATACCGTCAAATACGTCAGTTAGTGAAGTCTGGGGCCTTTGATGTCTTTTACAACCAGTGCGATGGGGCCATTGATGAGGATAAGGCCGGTGTGGAAGTGGTGCAGGCACTTGAGAGCTTTAAAGTTCCGTTCACCGGGGCTATCTCCAAATACTATGAGTTGTCTAAACCGGAAATGAAGCGAATGGCACACTACTGCGCTGTAAAAACAGCCCCATATGCCGTTTTGGAGGCCGGTGATAATGTGCGGGAGTTGTGCGCCGCCCTGCATTTCCCGTTGATTGTTAAGCACATCTCTGGCTACAGCAGCGTGGGGATGGACAAGTCTTGCAAGGTGTATGACATGGATGCGTTGAAGGAACGGGTGGCTCGCTTTATTGATCAGTACCAGAGTGCTCTTGTGGAGGAGTTTATTTCCGGCGATGAGGCAA
>NW_001849431.1:55992-80061 GCF_000209065.1 Trypanosoma cruzi
GGGAATGATCTGGCGTCTTGTCTCTGAGGACGATCCCGCGTTGCCGGATATAATTCACATTGCGAGAACCGCATTTCTTCACATGATGGGGGGTGTGGGGTACGGCCGCGTGGATGTTCGTATTGATCGTGAAAAGAACACGGTTGTTTTTCTTGAAATCAATCCTAACTGTGGCATCATGTATCCATATGGACAAGAGGGCTCGGCGGATTGGATCTTGCGTCTTACGCCGGAGTTTAAACAAAAGGAATTTGCAAAACTTCAAATAAGTGAAGCCATTCGAATACATAAGTGCAAGCAGCCGCTCTTTCGATGTGCCTATGATCCGGTACGGGAGTATTACATTTGTGCCACAAGGAATATACCCGCAGGCAGCATTATCTTTGAGGGCGAGGGCCGGTTGGTACGTTTATGCACGAAACCGTACGTAAAGGCAAATTGGAGCGAGGTGGAGTACAATGAATTTCTCCATGATGCCTGGCCCGTGGGTGCGGAGGGTCATTACTATGCCCTGTGGGATCTTGAATCGTCGGATTGGCGTGCGGTGAATCATTCCTGTGATCCAAATATGGGGTTTTGTCCGAATCGCTCACTCAATGTTTATGCTTTGCGTGATATCGCGAAGGGTGAAGAACTCACGATGGATTGTCGCCTTTTTATGGATGACACAATGCCACCCTTTCAGTGTCACTGCAAGACGTCTATTTGTGCAGGATGGATCCGAGGGGGTGTGATGAGAGAAAGTCATTTCTTTGAATCATACACGGAGAGGTTGATCCACAGGGAGGACAAATTTATTACACAACTGACGAGGAATTGAAGTGAGGGAATTATTATTATTGTTATTATTTTGCGGCAATGCATTCAGCTGGGTGGGACGCTGTTGAATGCCTTTCATGCCGTTTTTTCCTTTTTTTTTTTTTTTTTTGCTCTTTGAGGGAAGGAGGGCGGATGGTGAACAAAGCAAACGGAGATATACTCATAGAAAATTAATACGCACACACAAAATAAGGGAGGGGAAAAGGAGGGAATATTACCGAGAATTCAACGGCAACCACACGACGGAAAAGAATAAAGCGGTTTTATATGAGTTGGGCACTGACGCCCACCGCTAAAAAATTATTTATTTATTTATTTATTTATTTTATTTTTTTGCCTTGCTTTGGATGAATTTTGAGCCTATTGGCGTTGTTGTTGTTGTCTTCTTCTTCGGGTCTTTTTTTTTCTTTTTTCTTCTTCTTTTCTGTGGTGCCGGGTATATCTTTGTCTGCGTCTTGTTCCCTTTCCTCCGTGTGCAAATACGTGTTATTTGAGAAATGTTTTTTTTTTTTTTTTTTCTTTTTCCTTCTGTCGTGAGTATTTTTATTTCTTGTGGAGTGGGGGGAAGAGGAGAAAAGAGGGATTTGTAGGAAAAAAAAGAAAAAAAAAAAAAAAAAAAGGAGGATTTACGTGGGGAATGCGGGATATTTAAATGAATAAAATGTCTTGATGGGACGAATATATTTCTTTACGATTCTTTTCCTCTTTTTTTTCTTTTTTTTTTCTTTTTCTTCCTTTTTTTTTTATTATGACTTATTGGATGACCGCGATGGACGCAATCAATGAGCCGACATCGATGTGAAGAAGTTATTTATTTTGATTTTTTGTTCATTCCTCGCTGTCCCAGCAACCCTCTTTTTTTTTGATTTCCCACCACGCGGCGGTGTGTTGTGGCTGGAGGACTCCGAAGTCTGCCACTTCGTAAGTCATAGTATTTCTAACCCCAACAACGCGCAGCATGTCACGAGAGTGGCAGTCCGAATATATATAAATGCATATATGTGGTTGGAGCAAGCGCTGAGTAGATTGCGAACCCACTGCCCCTCCGTTCGCCCCTTCATTCTGTTTTGCTTGGTTTCTTTAGACAAGTTGAGGGTCCGGCCGGCGGTCCAGGCAAATATATATTTATTTATTACGCTTCGTTATTTATTTTGGCTTCTGTTGAGGCTGCGGTGTTTGGAGGCGCATGCAGGTCTGGGCTGAAATTTACTTCTTTCCTTCAACTGTTGTGTGCACTCTTTTTTTCTGCGTGAATGGCTAGACACCATCGTCCGATTGTGTGTGTGATTGCTGGAGACCCTCTCACTTCGCCGGAGGCTTTGTTGCAGCACCTTCGTGCATACTGGCGTCGTGTGGGTATACTGGAACTCTGCGAGGATGTGTACAAACTAACACTGAGACATATATGCCAGGATGTAATTGATGAGGGATTGAAGGAAAATGAAACGGCGCTACTGCACATCACATTTGAGCTTCTGACATCACCGCCACAGACGCTTGTTACTGGGGTTGATATCTTGCTGCTTCTCTTTTCCCCGGCGCATCCCTTGTCGTTTTTGCACCTATGGGAGGTGTGGTGGCCAATGTTTGTCCACCTGCGGCGATTGCCAATTTTCCTTTTAGCAACGCACATGGAGCTGCTTGTTATGCCGGACGTTCAGCGCTACATGCACGAGCGTGGCATCCAGCCAATTAACTTGCAGGAATTAACATGTGCGGTGCAGGCAACAACGCTGTCTTTGGGGCGTGTGATTCCTGTTTCATTGGGCGATGCGGACCTTTTACATGCAAATACACTCGATTCGTCGTGTAAATCTCTTGTTTATCTTAGCAACTCGCTCATGCGCATTTTTTGTGCCACACCGGGCGATGGTCATGATGACGCTCTACCAATTCAACTGCGGTGGGAGGCGACACTTAATGAGGCGAGTGCGGTTCAGCTGGAGGCACAACTTCGCGAGAAATGGGTGGCGATGCCGTCCGCCAGAACAGGGCGTATTTTTTACTCCAATCGGATTACAGGTGAGGTGACAACCGTACAGCCCGCGATTGTTCCAAATGACACAAGCGAAACCTTTGAGCAGCGCCGCGCCGTTGCCTTCGCCGCACAAGTAAGGGGCCATAAGAAGGCATCCAACTTGGGATCGTCGCACGGCGCAACTGTTCAAACGGATGTTATGAAAAACCTGCAGTATTCCGTGAGACTACTGTACGAGAAGAGAGCACGTCTCAAAGAACTTCAACAGAAGAATTATCTCTTACGTTCCGTCGTGCAAAAGTTACGGGAAGAGACAGGGAGTCTTTCTTCCGATTTGGAGAAATTACGGAGTGAAAGGGCGTCGCTGGTGGAGAAGATTAGCATCACACAACAGGAGTTCCAGTCCTTTCAAACCAAATGCGAACTCATCGGATCCGTTACGGAATCGCAACTTGCGTCACTTTATGAGGAAATCAACCACGTCAAGCGGAGTTATCTTCAACAGTGGAATTGCAATAAATTGAGAAGGTCCGACGTGCGAGCGATGCATCTAAGAGTAGAGGAGGTTGTAAATACAACTGAGAGACTGCGGCAACAAATAACAGAGGGTTCAGAAAGGACGATAAGACTACTGCAGAAACAGTACCTCATGCACCACAATGAAATTACTGAAATAGAAGAAAAAAGCCTGTTGTTCCGGCGTTGGCAGGCCCTACGTGGGCGTGAGCGAGGGGAGGAGCCACCTAATGGTGGAGGTTCGTCCTGTTGCGCGGGGGACGCTCCGACGGAGTGGGTATTGCTGCTGCGTGGTCTTTTGAACGCTCTGTTGGTCGTGGTGGAGCCACTTCTTTGCGCGATTGATAGGCTGCAGCAGATGAGCGGAAGACTTACCGCTCCGTGCAGCGTCACTGTGCAAGCAACACATGGTATGCGGCGTTTGCTGCTGGAGGAGCGACTGCAGCGTTGGCGGATTGAGGTGGAGTGCACGCTGGATTACGCGAGTTGCATTGTCAGCGACTTTCTGCTGCCGATGCAGCGCCGCGGCCGCCTGGTGGGCGAGCACGCGGCTGCCTTGCTGAAGCTGTTCTCATGACATGAGACTTGCGGTCACCGCGACAGTGTCTCCTTTCCCTTTTCTTTATCGCTCTTCTTCTTTTTTCTATTGCTGCTACTTTTTTCCCGTGGGTGTTTGCCTGCACGGACCGTCCTCTCCCGTCGTTGCTGATTTCTTTGTTAGTTTGTGCCACACACTTTGGGCGTGCTTATTGACTTATCTGAAGAAAAGCAAACACGTAGAAGAGGGAATATTTGTTGCCACTGGACACAAGGGCACATACACAGAAGCATATACATATCTATACATATATAGAGTGTGTGGGGAAGTGTCGGATGGAGAGGCTGCGTGAGCGGTGCATACTGGGGCGAGAGGTGGTGATCTCCAAGCTGCTTGGAGCTGGGGCGAACGGCCGCGTGTACCTTGCCGCTCCTGTGAGTCAGTCGGATGAGTCGAATCAGTTCTCGTACCCGTCTCACTTTGTGGTGAAGGTGATGCAGAAGGATCTGTTTCCCGCAGGCCACCTGGAGACGATCCTGAAGGAAATCAATGCCGTGCGCGTGCTGAAGCACCCGTTTATTGTGAGTTATGTGGGCGCCTGGGTGGAGGCTGGCGGCGGGGAACACGACGGGAGTGTGTGCCTGGCCATGAAGTACTGCGACGGCGGCGATCTCCACGACCTGATTCTCGAGTACAAGAAGAGGGACGAGTACGTTCCGAACGACCTGGTGATGATGGTGATGCTGCAGATCTTCTCGGCGCTGAATCACGGCCACGCGCACCACATCATTCACCGCGACATCAAGCCGGCGAACCTTTTCCTTGTGCGCGGCGAGAGCGGCTGTGGGGGCGTGGCGAGGGCTCTTGTGGGCGACTACGGGCTGGCGCGCCCGGTGGAACGCACGGTGGAGCTGGCCAAGACGCGCGTTGGCACGCCGTGCTACTGTTCACCGGAGATTGTGGCTGGGGAGGCGTACAGCACCAAGACGGACATTTTCTCCGCTGGCGTGACGTTTTTTGAGCTCATGACGAGGCAGCGGCCGTTCTGGGAGAAGGATTTCACGGATCGCCAGTCGTTCTACGCGATACTGCACTCCGACCCGATGCCGCGCCTGCGTCGTTTGGCGGAGGGCCGCTATGACAGCTGTCTTGTGCGCGCTGTGGGGTCGTGCCTTTGCAAGAGGGAGAAGGGGCGTCCGACGGCGTACGAGCTGCTGACGGGCTTTGCGACGCGCCTCACGACCTATGTGCGGGCGAATGGCATTCCTGTGTGCGGCGAGGTGGCGAGGGTTTCGCCTGTGCGGGACGATGGGTGCTCCCCGCTGCGCCGCCTCTCCCCCATCTCGCCGGTGCGCCGCACGTCCCCGCGTCCGCAAGCGCCGTCGCGGCCCCGGAAGGCGACGCCGAGGCGGAATGCCGTGCCGTGCGCTGCCCCCATTGTGCCCGCTTCCCCCCGTGCCGTGGTGGAGGACGCTGCGGCGGCGCCGAGGGAGGAGGAGGAGGCGCCGGGGCAGAAAGGCGTGACCGCGGAGCACGTGCTGCAGGTGCTGGAGGAGGTCCTGGGCGACCATGCGGAGTGCGAGGGGCTGAAGCAGCTGCTTGGGGGTGACGTTGAGGCCTTCCTGCTTGTGCGGGTCCTCCTGCTGACGCGTGGCAATGACAGAAACGCATTTGAGAATGGCATCTTTAAGCTGCTGCTGTCGTTGAAGCCACAGATTTCAGTGGAGCGGGTTATCTTGTGGATGTCGGGGCGCGACCGCACTGCGTAGCTCCCGCATTCCATGTGGTGTTCTTTCTGCCGTTGCTCGGATCCGCGCACACGGCGTTTGTGTGGAGCTCGCCGTGTTTTTTTTTTTTTTGTGTGTTATTTGTATTTATTATTTATTTGCTTTTTTGTTGTTTTGCCTTTTATTTTATTTTATTTGGGCGGCAGCGCTTTGCCAGACGGCCGTCACTGCCCGGACTGTGCTTTTGATGGTAATAATTGTTTTTGTACTTTGACTGTCTCACGCCGCACTGGATGGCCAGGTTGACGCTGACCCTTTTCTCTGCTTTTTAAACAGTTGTGCTGTTGCTTCGTTGTTGTTTATTTCTTTGAACGAAAGCATGGCATTGATTACTTTCAGAGAGCCCTCCATGTTTTTTATGTTTCATTGTTATTGTCATGATGCCGTCAAATGTGCCGAAATGTATATATATATATATATATATATATATATATATATATATATATATATGTGTCTATCTGTCCTTGTTGTTTGGTGTTTACAGTCTGCATTTTGGGGTTTATTGTGGAGTGTTTTTTTTTTGTTTTCTTTTGTTCTTTGTATGTTGCCTTTGTGAAGCTGTTTTAGTTTCTCAGGGTTCTGAATAAAGTTGGATTCTAAGGAAAAAATTTATTGTTATTATTATTGTTTGTTTTCTAATGAGTGTGCGGAGTATTGTGACAAAGCAGCTGCTGCGACAGTCCACGTTGCAGCCGCGGCTGAAGCTTCCTGCTGGTAGGGTCGTGTCACTTGAGGAGGGTCGACGTTTGGCACGCTTGGTACACGAGGAGACGGAACAAACAGATGCTGCCAATTTGGCTGCCGTTGAGAATCGGTCGCTGAATTCGCCTGTCGTTCTGGAGGAGGAGGTATCGAAGCGCATTTTGCTTCTGCGACAGAGGAGTAATAAGGCTGCCAATATCAAGGCAGCTGTCGCTTATGCCCAGCGTAGCAAGGTGCCCAGTGCCGTGGGAAAGATGGGGACGGAGGTGCGTGAGGTGGCCGTGAAGTTGCTGCGCAAAGATTCTTCTGCTCGTGGCGCATTGAAGGAGCGTCATGAACGCACCAAAAGGACGAGAAGCTCGAAGAAGCGGGCAGTTGGCACACGCAAGTGAGGGAGCGTGTGGGAATTGTGATATTTTTTTGTTTTCGGTACGTAATTGTGTAATATTGCCTGTGGGGGGCATCAAACTTTCTCTGTGGGCTTTTTTCTTGCGGATGCTTTTCTTTATTTGTCTACGACTTGTCGTGGGTGAATGACGGTCTCTGTGCCTTCCATACGCATGTATTTTACTTTTTTAATTTTTTCCCTTTTTTTCTTTTTTAATTTCATCCACTTCATGCCTTATGTTTAGGATTTTTTTGTTTAGTGGAATTCTTTAATATTTATTTATTTCTTTATTTCTGCGTGTTTTTTTTTTTTTTTTTTTTTGTGTGTGTGTGTGTGTTTGCAGAGCGGACTGGTTCTTGTTAATAAATGATGTTGTCTACGTGCGTATCGCTGTTGGTTTTGTGGAGTTCTTTACTGTTCACGAACACCACTTTGCCTGATTTTAAAGAGAGTTTTGGCATTGCGACCGTGTCCAACTTGTCCTGTGGGAATGCACGGATTGGGCCGTCGAATGGCTCGTTCAATTCGTCACTGTGGTCTATTGGCATTTCAGAGAGATCTTTGCTCTCATGCGCTGTAGACATTGAAATGGGCCGCGTTCGTTCTCGACTCTACACGGATGTTGACGTGTCCCCAAGTGCGGTGTCTCTCTTGAGATCCTCGGATGATCAGTGCTCCAATGCCGTTTTTACCAAGGACGCCTGCGTGTTTAGTATGACATTGGATAACGTCCGGCTCGACCCTCCTGATCCAATGCTTGAAGCGCTGATATCTTTGTTGAAGGAAACAATTAAGAAAAATTCGGGTGTTTACTTTTGTGACGTTCTTGTCCCCCACTTTGAGGATGAGCTGAAGAATCAAACGGTGAATCTACCGGAACCACTTCTCCCTTTTGTCCACGGCGCTACTCCTTTAAATGGTTCAACTATTTTTCGTGGGCTGTTGAACATTTTGAATAATCTGCCGGACATTTTGAGTATACGACTGAAAGCAACTGAGCCTTCCAATACGACAATTCAACTGCATTTGAATTTTTCTCATGGATTTGAATTTTCAAAAACCAACATGACATGGAATACTAGTGGGTTTGGCTTTTTGCCGGAGATGTTTCAGTCAACATTGGATGCGCTTTTTGATGTTCCTGTTGTGTGGAATGAAGCTGGACCTTCTGCTGGCGCTGAAGATCTTGGTATAAAAATTCGAACACCGCGCCCTTTTAATATGTCGGTAGATATCTCAATGTATAATCTTACTTGCGGAACTGACGGGTTCTACTGTAGTCTACCATGTACCAATGGAATTGAGCTGCTAAATCTGCGTCTATATGGTTTGAATGAGTGGGATCGGCTTGTTGTGAACTACATTGGTCCTTTTGTTATGCAGAGAATTAATGAACTTTTTAGTTCCATGATAATTCCCTTTTGTAATACAACCGACAATCGCTTTCAAATCCCTATAAAGGAATCTCCAGATATTGTTTCTGTGCCTCCAACAGAAGTAATCGTTCCTTCTGTGCTTGTTGGTTTTGCACTGGTATTTGGGTCAACTTTTTTGAGCATCAGGAAACATCGTAAATCCCCTGTGTATTTGCTTGATGGAAGCATCATACCACTTTGGCGTGTGCTGTTGGAGGATACGCTACTGATTCTGATGATTGTGGTAAACGCGCTGGCGTTTCTATGGTCAAATTGCACCACCGCCGCAAGGATTGTTGCTGGTGATGAAGTGACATTGCTGTCCTTCTCTCTCATGGAGACGTCTACGAATCTTTACAAAGCCGGTCTGAGGCCATTTGCGGTACTGGTTTTTGTTTTTAGTGGGCTTTATCCGTACCTTAAACTGTTTACTATTATGACCTGCACACTTGTTCTTCAGAAGCCGGAGTCGATGGTATTGAAGGTGATTGATTATTTTGGGAAACTCTCATTTCTGGATTCATATGCGATGGTGGTTATGTCTAGTGGCCTGCAGATGGAGGGAATTGCAGATGTGAAGATTATTGCTGGGTTTTACGTCTTTCTTGCGGCAACGGTTCTTTGTGTTTTTACCGGTAACTACGCCACAACTTTTTGGCGTCGCAACACGTCGCTTCGTATGCGATCCAATTCAATAGCCCGATCCATGAAGGAAGTTCCAGATGAAGCGTTACTTTTGGTTTCGTTAACTGTGAATGAGAGGCATGTCGTGGAGATGCCAAATACCCCTCGAAGTAATTTTCGATCCCTGTTTTGGCGTGTACTCAATGCTTTGTTTGTTGCCGCTTGTATTTTACCGCCATGGATAACGCCATGTCTGAGCTACCGGGTGAGAGGTGCCGCTACTCTTATTCAGCCAAATGACCGGAATATGACGCTGTATGAGCTTTCTTCCGCGTCCACTTCGCTTCTTCTGACATGTGTGTTTACTATCGGCATTGCTCCGCTCTTTTATGCTGCATTTTACCCACGGTTGGCTCTGCTTGCTTCTTGGGGCGCGGCGGATGCATTCCTTCTGGCGTGTGTGGCCGGTATATTTCAGTTGGAGAGGTTTGTGGAGTTTGTTATTGGAACTAACATGAGGAGCTTGTACACGGCAGAGGCACGCCTTCTCTGGCCCATGATCCCGCTTTTAATCGCATCTGTATGGCAGTGGGTTCTTGCGGCGGAACATGTCTTTGGGTTGTCAGAGTTTATAAGAAATTACCGGGCGAAACCTCTGGAGACGCCTGCATCCCAAATGGGGCGGGAGGAGGATTTACTTTTGATGTGACCAACTGGGGTGGCTTGGAGGGGGCTACGATGCACACAGAAGACGGGAACTGGCAGTTGGGCGTTGAAATCACCCACCATACATGCACCAAAGACGATGTAGGGGAGAGCATTCTTCCTCATTCCTTTTTATTCTTTGGTACGAAAAAAAAAAAAAAAAAAGATTAAAAAGATAAAACAAAAAATAAGAAGAAATAAGACATAAATAGCAATGATTGATGTTGGCGCAACCACTTTTTTTTTTTTTTTCGTATGTGTGTGTGGGTGTGGAGAGGGGGACGGTGCATGAGAGAAAATAAATGCAAATTGCGGCACTGCACGCTTCGCATTCTTTGATGCCGTCTTGGTGCCCAATCTGCAATTTGGATGCCGAAGAGCGTCGTGTGTGCGCAGGAAGTGGAAATATTTGATAGCAATGAGAATGCCGTTTGATTCTGAAGTTTCTGCGGGATGGATGGAGGCGCAAACAGAGGTGGGGATGGGAACAAGCAAACAAACAAAAAGGGAAGAAGGAGAAGGAGCTAGAAGAAGTTTTTGCCAAGTTTTTTTTACGTGTTTTCTTCCTATGACACTGTGGCTATGCGTTTTTTTTTTTTTTTTTTTTTTGTTACTCTCTTGTAACGTTCGTGCGTGTGTAATTGTTTTATTGTTATTATTATTATTGTTATATGTTTATATGGCCTTTTTTTATCTTTTTTTTATCTCTCCGTTGAAAGGAGGGAAACCACACTTTTCATTAGCGTAGGGGGAGGGAGGGAGGGTAACAAGACGTGTGTCCTACAGCTGGTGGTTGTGGTGGAAACAATCTAAAGCAGTCCCGGAGTGTTTTTTTTTTCTGTTTTCTTCCCCCCCCCCCCCTATACACACATACATACATATATATGCATATAACGAATGGAGACACGGGGACAGGACGTTATGTTTACCAATTGATTATTCATGCTTTCTTCCTCTCTTAATGTGCGTGTGTTGTTGTTGTTGTTGTTTTTGCCACGAATTACTTTACTTTATATATATATATATATATATATTTACTTTAAGAAAAAGTTTTTTTTTTTTGTGTTGTTTTACTGGATAGCCATGTGTTTGCATGCATTTGTTTTTTTCTTTCTTCTTATCACATAAGTGTAGGAGCGGGGCGGGGAGGAAATGTTGAGTGCAACAGAAACATGGCGTCAGTGCGCCGCAATGATGGACAACACCTCGAAGGAAGAGCTGCTTTCCGCAGCTGCTGTTGCTGGAGAAAAACTTGCAGCCGATGAGCCAACGCGGTGTACATTTTCCGATGGCCCACAGGAGACGAGTAATGCAATGCTTGTAAATGCCCTTCTTTTTCTTTTTAGGCAGCTATGCGCCGAGTACATACGAGACGCAGACACGGCGCGTCAGTTTCTTCTGTCGCCGCAATTCGGCGTTGCCCCGCAGACCGCAGACGTCATTGTGGAAGTGTGGATGAAGAATGGCCGAGGCGTCATGGCACAGGCGCGGCGCCGGACCGTCGCAGACTTTTGCAGCATGGCAACCTGTGGAGACGCCGCGTTGGAACGCGTGCCACTTTTTCTTGCCTCGAGATCGCGTGTTGTGGTGGCGGAAGGGAACATGTCAGAGGAAGGTTTGAACCTTCAAGACAATGAGCACCGCGTGGAGTCCTTGCTAGCACTTCCCGCAACTGCCAAATATCCTTGTGGCGTGGAGGTTGTTGTCGGGCCCGAGGAGGCCTATATGCTCTTCTGTGAACTTGACAAGGTGCAGGCAAAGCTTGATGCCTTGCTCATGCACTCCCAGTAGTGAGGCAGTTGATCAAAAGCAGGAACGCATCGTATTTAGAAATGGAACCGTTTTGAATATAAAATAGGGGGATTAGAATACCGTGTATGTTTTTTTTTTTTTTTTTTTTTTAAGTATCATGTCTAATTGTTTTCCTTTTTTCCTTTTCTTCTTCCCGGGTATTAGAGTGGATGAGAGCGTCGGTGAAGGTCTGGCTGCAGGAGCAGAGGCGACGAAGAAACACCCTGCCGCCCGAGGAGGAAGCACGCATTCAGAGAATAAAGGATCGTCTGCGGATTGGTAGCCCTCTTTGTGAGCCTTATGACTCGCACACGGAAAGCAGTTGGAGAAAACCGACGCCCGTCAGTTCGGCTACCGCAGAAAGTCTGCTGCAGCACAACGCCGTTCTTCTTTCCCGACTAGAAGACGTGGAGGAGGCACTTCGCCACAGTGAAAAAGAGCGGCAAAGGCTGCGCACCCAGCTGCTTCAGGCATCTGACGAAAACCGTCGGTGTGCCATGCAGCTTATACAACTGGCGCTGGATACTCGTCGGGGAGAATTGCTTCTTGAAGAGCAACTCTTCCGTGAAAGATTGCTGCGTCATGAGAGTGAAAAAAGGCAGAAGTTTCTTTGGGAACTGGACCACCCCCTACGCAGCGATAGTTGCGCGCACGCATCGCACAATGAGCGGCTTCAAAGCAACCCAAGAGTTTCATTGAGTAAGCAATTTTACGCCTAGCCGTTTAAAAGTTTCTGCACTTTAGAAAACAAACGCCTCAAAGCCAACAACCGCACTTTAACTGTCTTATTTATCACTAAGCAACATTGTGCGCGTTAATAATGCCTTTAGATTGGGGTTTCTATGACACAGGCGCTACGTAAATTGCAACTCTGGGCGCCTGTGTAATCATTTGGGTGGGAGGGAAAAAGCCTGTTGTTCCGGCGTTGGCAGGCCCTACGGGGGCGTGAGCGAGGGGAGGAGCCACCTAATGGTGGAGGTTCGTCCTGTTGCGCGGGGGACGCTCCGACGGAGTGGGTATTGCTGCTGCGTGGTCTTTTGAACGCTCTGTTGGTCGTGGTGGAGCCACTTCTTTGCACGATTGATAGGCTGCAGCAGATGAGCGGAAGACTTACCGCTCCGTGCAGCGTCACTGTGCAAGCAACACATGCTATGCGGCGTTTGCTGCTGGAGGAGCGACTGCAGCGTTGGCGGATTGAGGTGGAGTGCACGCTGGATTACGCGAGTTGCATTGTCGGCAGACTTTCTGCTGCCGATGCAGCGCCGCGGCCGCCTGGTGGGCGAGCACGCGGCTGCCTTGCTGAAGCTGTTCTCATGAAATGAGACTTGCGGTCACCGCGACAGTGTCTTTTTTCCCTTTTCTTTATCGCTCTTCTTTTTTTTTTTCTATTGCTGCTACTTTTTTCCCGTGAGTGTTTGCCTGCACGGACTGTCCTCTCCCGTCGTTGCTGATTTCTTCGTTAGTTTGTGCCACACACTTTGGGCGTGCTTATTGACTTATCTGAAGAAGAGCAAACACGTAGAAGAGGGAATATTTGTTGCCACGGGACACAAGGGCACATACACAGAAGCATATACATATCTATACATATATAGAGTGTGTGGGGAAGTGTCGGATGGAGAGGCTGCGTGAGCGGTGCATACTGGGGCGAGAGGTGGTGATCTCCAAGCTGCTTGGAGCTGGGGCGAACGGCCGCGTGTACCTTGCCGCTCCTGTGAGTCAGTCGGATGAGTCGAATCAGTTCTCGTACCCGTCTCACTTTGTGGTGAAGGTGATGCAGAAGGATCTGTTTCCCGCAGGCCACCTGGAGACGATCCTGAAGGAAATCAATGCCGTGCGCGTGCTGAAGCACCCGTTTATTGTGAGTTATGTGGGCGCCTGGGTGGAGGCTGGCGGCGGGGAACACGACGGGAGTGTGTGCCTGGCCATGAAGTACTGCGACGGCGGCGATCTCCACGACCTGATTCTCGAGTACAAGAAGAGGGACGAGTACGTTCCGAACGACCTGGTGATGATGGTGATGCTGCAGATCTTCTCGGCGCTGAATCACGGCCACGCGCACCACATCATTCACCGCGACATCAAGCCGGCGAACCTTTTCCTTGTGCGCGGCGAGAGCGGCTGTGGGGGCGTGGCGAGGGCTCTTGTGGGCGACTACGGGCTGGCGCGCCCGGTGGAACGCACGGTGGAGCTGGCCAAGACGCGCGTTGGCACGCCGTGCTACTGTTCACCGGAGATTGTGGCTGGGGAGGCGTACAGCACCAAGACGGACATTTTCTCCGCTGGCGTGACGTTTTTTGAGCTCATGACGAGGCAGCGGCCGTTCTGGGAG
The DNA here is from genome assembly GCF_000209065.1 of Trypanosoma cruzi. Taxonomy (NCBI): domain Eukaryota; phylum Euglenozoa; class Kinetoplastea; order Trypanosomatida; family Trypanosomatidae; genus Trypanosoma; species Trypanosoma cruzi. Next base: position 69,588 of record NW_001849431.1, read on the forward strand.
AAGGATTTCACGGATCGCCAGTCGTTCTACGCGATACTGCACTCCGACCCGATGCCGCGCCTGCGTCGTTTGGCGGAGGGCCGCTATGACAGCTGTCTTGTGCGCGCTGTGGGGTCGTGCCTTTGCAAGAGGGAGAAGGGGCGTCCGACGGCGTACGAGCTGCTGACGGGCTTTGCGACGCGCCTCACGACCTATGTGCGGGCGAATGGCATTCCTGTGTGCGGCGAGGTGGCGAGGGTTTCGCCTGTGCGGGACGATGGGTGCTCCCCACTGCGCCGCCTCTCCCCCATCTCGCCGGTGCGCCGCACGTCCCCGCGTCCGCAAGCGCCGTCGCGGCCCCGGAAGGCGACGCCGAGGCGGAATGCCGTGCCGTGCGCTGCCCCCATTGTGCCCGCTTCCCCCCGTGCCGTGGTGGAGGACGCTGCGGCGGCGCCGAGGGAGGAGGAGGAGGCGCCGGGGCAGAAAGGCGTGACCGCGGAGCACGTGTTGCAGGTGCTGGAGGAGGTCCTGGGCGACCATGCGGAGTGCGAGGGGCTGAAGCAGCTGCTTGGGGGTGACGTTGAGGCCTTCCTGCTTGTGCGGGTCCTCCTGCTGACGCGTGGCAATGACAGAAACGCATTTGAGAATGGCATCTTTAAGCTGCTGCTGTCGTTGAAGCCACAGATTTCAGTGGAGCGGGTTATCTTGTGGATGTCGGGGCGAGACCGCACTGCGTAGCTCCCGCATTCCATGTGGTGTTCTTTCTGCCGTTGCTCGGATCCGCGCACACGGCGTTTGTGTGGAGCTCGCCGTGTTTTTTTTTCTGTGTGTGTTATTTGTATTTATTATTTATTTGCTTTTTTGTTGTTTTGCCTTTTATTTTATTTTATTTTATTTTGGCGGCAGCGCTTTGCCAGACGGCCGTCACTGCCCGGACTGTGCTTTTGATGGTAATAATTGTTTTTGTACCTTGACTGTCTCACGCCGCACTGGATGGCCAGGTTGACGCTGACCCTTTTCTCTGCTTTTTAAACAGTTGTGCTGTTGCTTCGTTGTCGTTTATTTTTTTGAACGAAAGCATGGCATTGATTACTTTCAGAGAGCCCTCCATGTTTTTTATGTTTCATTGTTATTGTCATGATGCCGTCAAATGTGCCGAAATATGTATATATATATATATATATATATATATATATGTGTTTATCTGTCCTTGTTGTTTGGCGTTTACAGTCTGCATTTTGGGGTTTATTGTGGAGTTTTTTTTTTTTTTTTTTTTTTAGGAGGAGACGAGGGCTTGTTATTTGTTTTTCTCACGATATATGTGTTGTTAAATTTATGTGCTTATAATAGTTTGTATTGAAGGGCTTTGTTTTATATATTTCTGGTACTTTTTTTTTTTTTTTTTGTTGGTTCACAGTAGACTGTGGGGTGCGGTTTGTGTATGATCGGTGCATGTTGTTTTGACTGTTTTTTTTTTTCTGGTTGCTTGTGTTTTTTGGGTAGGAGGATTTGATTATGTAAAAACGGTGTGATGAATAATATACCATGATGCAGTATATATATATATATGTATATATACATCCTTATCTTTTGTTTGATGTGTGAATTTTTTTTTTTTTTTTTTTGTGTGTGTGTGGGAAAGAGTAGTGTAAGAGAGAGAGGGATGCGTTTGTGGCGTTTTGATTGTGTCTTACGTGTCGGCAGGAGCGGGCGGCGACATGCCTCCACGGTCGCCAAGGCGTTGCCGGTGCGCATGATTGGTGTTGTGCACAAAGTGTTTCCTGACCGGGGGTACGGCTTTGTTCTCGCCGTGCCACCTCCTGCTTCGCTTCTGTCGACGGCCCCGCATCCAGCATCATCCACAACGATGGAAGAGATCGGGGAAGACGCGCAAATTACGGCGAGTGTATCACAGCCGTTGAGCCGAGGAGATCCTTTGAGTGTTTGGTTCCTTCTGCGTAAAGGTGAGGCCTCTACAACTGAGACGCGGGGGAAGTCGGAGGGCGCGGCTTCTCCGCCAACACCTTTGCCTGGATCGTACGTGACCTTCTCCGCCACCTGCCACTATGACAAGGCGAAGCAAACGCATCTGTGGCGGGCGCAGGAGGTGGTGCCATGTGATCCTGAGGAAGAGTTGCAAGCGGCACTTCGAAGGGTTCGAGATGTGCGGTGGGATTGCATCACCTCCGAGGACGTGAGGAGGGAGATGCGCCAGGTTGCACAGCGGTACTTGTTGGAGGAGCAAAGGGCAGTGAAAAGTGCGTCTCGCAAGGACGATGATGCGGCGGCCGAGGCTTCTCAACGTTCTTTACTTGAAGGGGAAATGGTGGATGACATTGCCATGGAGGAGCTTCAGATGCAACTGACCCAGGAACGAGTACGGCGACATTTCCACCATCTTAACAAGGCGTCACAACGTTTTTTTGTTCGTGAAGTGGACCTGCGGCGGCCGATGATATCAGCGCAGAAAGATATGGAGATGCAAACAAATCCCGAAGGGGACGAAGTTGCTGTCGGCCGTTGGCGGTTTTCAGATGACGAGAGGAGGCGTTGGGAACGTGTACTGCAATGTCTCAAGGAGCAGGATTGAGTGGCAGTGGAGTGAGTGTTGGTTCCTGCTTTGGTTTTGGCATTCTTTTCTCTTTTCCTCCTTCTTTTTCCTTTTTCCTTTTTCCTTTTTTTTGCGGCGGGAAAAGGAATAGGGTGAGATTTATGGCGCAGCACATTAAAAAGTTGCTTATGGATAATTGTTATCCCCGTTGCTTTAATGAGGCATTTGCGGATTTATCGATGTGTGCCGATTGCTTCCTTTATTTATTTATTTATTTATTTATTTTTGTTTTTCGCTCTTAAAGTTGAAGTTGACGTCTCTTCCGTTTTCGTTTTTTCCTTTTCTTTATAACACGACTCATGTGGAGTTTGTCTCAGTGAAGCCGATGTCTAGTCACAGCAGTGATGTATACGTCATGGAAGACACAGAGGAGTCGCTTCGTACGAGCTCGGCAAACTCCCCACTTGAAGATTTGGTCCGCTCTTCTTCCTTCACTTCTTTGGGATCATCCAATGAGAAATGCGGCCGTCACCCACCACCACCACCAGCGGCGATGGCACGTACTATCTGTACAGTTGGCACAAACACAGAGAAGCAGGTGGAGGAATCTGTGAGCAACCTGCTGCGGAGTGGCATTATGGGTCTTATGCACACAATCGCCGGGGATGAGTTTGCCCATCATATGCTGCAAAAGAGTCGTCAGGATATTCAGCGAAGTTATATTGAGAGAATTACAGGACTCGCTCAAAATACAATCAACGTTCTTCATAAATTGATAGCTTGTCAGTCTTATCCAATGCACGGGAAGGAGTCAGCGTCAGAAATTGCCGTGTTGGATGAAAAGGCTGAACCTGAGTGGCTATCGGAGCTGCAGATATCGATAGCAAAGACTGATGCCCTTCTTCAGGGTTTAACCGAAAAGAAAGAGACATTGTTGACGGCCACAGATGCAGCAGAAACGACATGTTCAATTCCAACGATGCCGGCTGCCAGGTCGAACGTGCGGTTTTCTGCTTCGCAGCAGACATCTTCATTACCATCGCCCTTACAGGATAAGACAGGGCGCATGCAGGAACTTGAACATGAGCTTCGAATGCTGCAAGAGCAGATGGCGGAGGTGCGCGTGGTTTTTGCAAAGGAGGGAGTGGATAGTGTGGTACCCCTCTACAGTGAATTACTATCTCTGCGCGCTGCGAAGAGACAGGCCGCATTGAGAGAAGTGGAGAACACCATGGCTTACCTGGCCACCCAGCAATGCTGCTTTGATCAGCAGTTGGAAGTAATGGAGAGACGTAAGAGGTCACTTGAACTTGAGGTCAGCCGTCGCTTCTACGAAGGTGGAGACGCAGTGATCGGATTGATGGAGGATGTCGAAAAATTGGCACGGGCAGGTCGTAAGCTTAATGGGCTTCGTGGCAAATATAGACGGCGTGTGAGAGAAGTTGACCCGGTGGTTTGCGCAAATTTCTCTTCTTTTCCTGGCGAAAAACGACAGCGCACTTCGAATACTGATTTTTCCGTTCTCCTTGATCGGCAGTCTGAAAAGGACCAGGAGATAATGGCGTTACGCGGTGAATTGAATGCCCAACGACTGGAAATGGAGGAGTGGAAGCGGCGTTATGAAGCCGCTGTTGGGGAGATGAGCCGGCCTCAGGAGAGCCCTGTGTTTAATTCTTTGCTGCAAGCAGTAGAGGACCGGGTCTCCCAGGAGGCAGCACAGAGATGTACTCTTCTCTGTCGTCTTTTTGGCTGGGAATTGCTTCAGCTAACAGATGACACGGTCGTTCTTGCACGTGTCGGCTGTGCAGAGGAAAGACTGACGCTGCCAATGCCCAATCCTTCAGGAGATGAAACAAGTGCCATGGCGAGAAGTATTGTTTTGGCAAAGAAAGTGTTAGAGGGGTCGCTTGTAATTCGAGGGGAATGCCAAAAGCATGAAGATGCTGAAGAGGAGCACAATGACGACGCTGGGGAGCAGGCCCCCACACCGAAGGATAATGAGGAAGCAGAAGCGGGGGAGACTGTTCCGACAAAGAAAGAGACGCCGTTTCCCACAAACGATGATCATGACATTGAAATGGAGGTTGACGATTCTGCCGAAACAGGTGAGGTGGATACAGAAGCACCATCTGAAGAGAACCCACTCATAACAGAAAACACAGTGGACTCACCTGGTAAACTGGAGCCTTCCTTTTACAGCAGCGGTCTTTGGGAGGAATAATTATATGGATCATATTCTACGGCATGTCAGGATATGTATTTCCTTATGCACAAACACTATCTATGGGATTTTTTTTTGTTTATTTTAGACTTTTCTTTTCTTAAATTTCTTTATTAAAGATGTATTATTATTGTTACAACATGCTTCTCAGGTATTTGTGCTGTGCTGTTTTTTTTTTTTTGCTTACTATTGCTTTTTTTAATTTATTTATTCTCTTCTCTTCTTCTCTTTGCACATATATATGTATACATATTTTGTTGATGGAATAAAATGTTTTTAAAGGGATGATTGGCTGCGTACCGCCGGCAGGCTTTATAACAGCAAGCGATGGACGAACATTGGCACCGCTTGTTGTGGGCAGGGGTGCCCCCACGCAATGGGTAACATCACGGCCTGTGGAAGAGGGGGAGGTATTGTGGTCGGAGTGCCTCTTTGTCTTTGGTGTTGGTGAAGGCGGCGGTCGACTTTTGATGTTGACGGAAGACATGGAGTGGAATAAGACGGCTTTGATGGTATGGAACGCTATGGTCTCCAAAGGGGGCGAAAAAGTGACGGTGTGGTCCGTGGGGTTCAGCGCACTTGCTCGTGCACTGCTGTTAGCGGGGAGTCGTTGCCCTGCCGTTGCAACCATGCTTGTTGAGCCGCGATCCATATCTTTGCACTCAGACTCCGTGGCGGTATCGTTGTCGACACTTTTGGTGAAGAGCTATGAAAAAATGAAGGGGGCTTCTCCGTTCACACCAATAGCAGCCAGCTGGCTACTTATTGCCATGCAGGAAGGCAGTCTACCACTTCATGATCCGGTAGACGCAGGGGTGGCATCGCTAAGTTGTTTTCTTTCTTTCTCACGAAAGGTGGCAAAAGTTCCTTTAAGGGCGGCGTCAAACGCTTCTCTCTTTATCGAGTCAGTAACGAAGGCGGGTGAGGTTAGAGTATGTTGTAGGGCTCGCAAGAATATTCCTGCGGAGGCACCGGTGAGATTGCATGTGGGTCGTTCGTTGGACGCTTCTGTGACAGTTGAGGACAAACTACAACTTGAATGGGGAAATTATTGTTGTGGAATAGAAGGGCGATTGCTTGGTGTTGCATGAGAGAAACCAGTTTTCTTTCGGTGTGCCTGGTTTATTCTCCAACGTGTCATTAAACCATACTGCTATTATAGTTTTTTTTTTTACTTTACAATTTGAAGTAGATACGTATAAAGTTATCATTATTACTGTTTTTTTTTTGTTCATTATTATTATTTGTATATGTATTTTCCTTTTTTGATGCTATGAAATGGGAATGTATTTAGAGAGCGATAGGTAGAAGGATGAGAGTAGTTATTGTGGGCGCTGGGCTTTCGGGTCTGTCTCTTGCAGCCTTTCTGCGTCGTTTGAACGTTGATTGCGTCGTCTTGGAACAGGCACCGTTTTTGCGGGCAAATTATCAGATGCCTTTTACGTTGTTTGCAAATGCGTTAAGTTGTTACAAGGCGTTTGGAATGGATCACGTGTTAAGCGGGGGTGATGTTGTTTCAGAGGACTATTTTGGGATCTTGGACGAGCGTCTCCGATGGTTGCTACGCGTGCGCAACCGGATGGTGCACCTGAGAGCTTTAGGCGACGGGGAGATGATACCTCTCAGCACCGCACCACCCGCCAACAGTGAGTCCATTGTATCCCAGCGTATTCAGGAGAAGATGAAGCAAGAGCTTGGTAGCGTTCCGCTTCGCGCAACATTCTCTGCGGATTATCTCCGCCGAATTCTTCGTTATCATGTGGAGGATGTGCGTTTCAATAGTCGAGCCGTGGATCTTTTGCCGCACGATGGTATCAAGGGCGGTGTACACGTTGTTTTAGAGAATGGTCAAACAGAGTGGGGGGATGTTGTTGTGGGGGCAGATGGTGCACACAGCACGATTCGGAGGCTTCTGTACCCAAGCGAATATATTGGTACCAGCTCCCGTTCACTGGGAATGACGCAGGTGGATGGGTTTGTGGAGCTTGGCCATGATGTTTGTCCCACCGGAGACTATCCTGTCGAGGTCTGGGGCAGGCGGCGTGTGCTATCATGTGTGCCACTTTACTGCGACGGAAAGGTTCAATTGGCCTTTTCAGCCACTCTCTACGATCCACCCATGGAAGTTGTGGATATTCACAGCGAAACGGACGCCATGGCTGTGCGGGATGTCTATCGTGCTTTGCTACACCGCGAATTTGCGGCGTTCGGTGATGATATTACTGTTCTTCTGCAGCGAGCGGAGGTGGCTGTGCCCACCGAACTGGTTGAGGTTCCTGTTATGCCGCGATGGTTCAATAAGCGTGCGGTGCTAATTGGAGAGGCTGCGCATGGCTCCTTGCCTTCCTTCCTTGCGCAGGATGCTTCGTTGTGCGTTGAGGACGCAGCCCTTTTGGCCGCATCGCTTCTCGATGTCCCGTTGCACAGCGACGCGGGATTTGAGTACGTCTTTAAGCAGTTTGAAACACTGCGACGTGATCGTGCAGAGCGTTATATTCGCCAATCACGTCGGGCCCGCCGCTTCACTAGTTTGTCGTACTCAACGGTGCGGGATGCGATGTTGGGGGCGACGCCTTCCGTGGCGCTGATGTGGTTTCAGAGGTGGCTGTCAAACTGGAGGTACAACTCGCAGCAGCTGGAGGTGGATCCCAAAATAAAGGCAGAGACGGCTTTCAGAGGCTGAACGAAAAAAAATTTTTTCATATATTTTTTTTTGTGTGATTTTTTTTTCTTAAAAAACTGCTTTCATCTATGGGTGTTACTTACATGCGAGCTCTTTTGATACCATTCGGAGCAAAACGAGAAGAATGCCGATGGAAGGAGATGATTGTCGATGGTGCTTTCTTGCTGGGCTTCTTTATCCGATATATATATATATATATATATATATATATATATATATATATATATATATATATTTCTTTTCCTTTTTTGTTGTTGTGCATGTGAGCTCTGCGTAGTCGTGCGTGTTGGTTGGGAAGTTATTTGGTTTGCGCATTTTTTATTATTATTATTTTTTTATGCGTGCTTGATAATGGTGACGATTCGTTACGCCCTTGTGGCATCCGCAGAGGGGGTCCCTTTAGCCGATTTCCAGGCGGTGCCGAGCATGCATGCTGGAGGAGCCAAAAAGATACTTGCGAACATCAAAGGGCCTCTTGTTGAGAGGAAATGTGTCACCTTCAATGGCTACTCCTACGACATACTGCCCCACAGGGACGGGACGGTGTACATGTGCGTGACGGAGGAGTCTTGCAGTCGTGCAACCGCCTTGAAATTTTTGGAAGCTGCTCGAAAGCACTGTAACTCTCGGAGTAAAAACCCTGTTGTTCTAGCTGCCGAGTTAAGGAAGGAAGTGGAGATGTTTAACAATACACTGAATACTAAAATACGTGATATTCGTTCCGACGTTGAGAAGGTTCGGGGGGAAATGATCACAAATGTCGATAAACTGCTGGACCGTGCGGATCGAATTGATGCGTTATTATTACAGTCTTCTGCGCTGGAGGGAGAGTCCTCGGCATTCCGACAGAACACAAGGACTCTGGAGCGCCAATATCTCTGTCACCGTATTCTTATCTATGTATTCATTGCTTTCGTTGTGCTGGTTTTGCTTTTTGTCATTGTTCTCGCTGCATGTTCACGGGATGGGGTCAACTTTAATCGCTGCAAAAGAAATTGAAAACGAAGTTGAATTGGCGTAGCCGGGGGTTTGGCCTCTTTGCTGTCACAAGTGATACCGGATGCTTTTTTTTTTTTTTTTTCCTTCTTCTATTCCTGTTGTTTTGTCATCCTCTTCCTTGTGCGTGGTGTTTGCTGACTGTTTTCGTTGGTGCTGTTGTTAGGTGGAGGCGTGGGGCGGTCTGTGGACGGTTGATTGTATTTTCAGGGCTCATTCAACTATTTTTTTCCCTTTTTTTTTGAGGTGGGGGGCAATTTTTGTTTTCTTCTTTTTGACTTGCTGCATTGTTACAGTGCCGGGTTCTTCCGCTAGTAGCTGCACATTACCATTAGTATTTATTGGCGACACGGTGCATTTAGGCATTGATGGACACGTTTCACTACGAGGAGGTGCAGCTGACGGAGATGCGCGTGGAAGGGGAGATGTTGCGATACCCGTGCCCCTGCGGCGATCTATTCGAGCTTTCGGTTAAAGACTTTGCTGCTGGAGCCGATGTCGCCCAATGCCCTACATGTTCACTCACATTGCGTATCATCTGCACCGATACCGAGCGAAGGGCCTTTTTAAGTCAACATGGCGTGGAGGGAAGTGAACTCTGCCTTGTCTCCGTCTAAATGCAGTGCATAATACAAGTGTATTTACTGTAAGCGTGTGGGAAAGGAATGTGCGACGAGAAGTGGTGCGGGAAAGATGATACCGCGTTTGAGGATATTGTGTGTGTTTTTTTTTGTTGTTTTTTAATGTATATCTTCACTGCTGCTTTTTTTCTTTCCATTCTGTTGTTTACACTGAAGTCCCTCAAAGAAGAATATAAGTAAATACATAGGCATAACCCTCCTTTTGTGGTGCGAGCAAAAGGGGGCATTTGTAGCGGGGGGAATATATATATATATATATATAGGCCTATTATCTTTCTTTTTTTTTTTCTTTTTTTTTTTTTTTTTCATGATGCTTCGTCGACTTTTTGTCTTTGACGCTGCAAGGGCGACTAATATGCGTTTTCTTACAATGACCAGCGAGGTACGCGATAATCTTACAAAGCAGCTTTCTGCGCTGAAGGAAGAGTGTAGAGGGCAAGGATTGGATTTAGCGGACATGAGCGATGCGTCGCGAGCGGCCATGCGGACAGTGCAGGAGGGCCTAAGACGTGCCAGCGTCGAGGACGAAAATTTTAAGGGGAAAAGCATAACTCTTTCAGCTTCTATGAAGGCATACACGGCACGCCTGTCGAACCTACAGGATGAGGCGCGGTCCATTCAGACGGAGGTGGATGCGCTGCTTAAAATGATATGGGGCACCGAAGCTCCAACGAAGGCTGCCTCCTTCGCCTCACCCCCGCGGTCAACGGAGGAGGTCGGAGTTTCTTCTTCTTCTTCTGCTGCTGATGCTGCAGCGGGAGGGAAGGGGAATGAAACGGTCGATGATGAGTTTATCGTGGAACCACCGCCTCTTGCCAAGGCATTGGGGAACGACAAGCGCCCTGCTGAGCGTGTTGAGGCCGAGCGGGTGCAAGGGACCGCGCATAAACCGGTGGAGGAGATGAGGGTGGAGGAGATTGAGGTGGAGACCATTGAAGTGGAGGTGGAGCCGAACGAGAGTCCCGCAGACAACATGAAGATCACCGACATCACAAAGGAGTTGTATGAACGAGGCGTAAACTTTTCCGACTGCCTTGACGCGCGGACGTTGCGTCAGCGATACAAGGACGTGCTGGCGGGCAAAATTTCGCCCGGTATCTCGCCCGGTACGGCAACCTCAAGCCCTGCGGCTGCAGAGGCTAACACAAACCAGCCTCGCATGCCACAACATCGGCCATACCAACAACAACAACAACAGCAGCAGCAGCAGCAGCTTAATACGAACGAGTCTGGACTTGCCCACGATCCCTATCCGAACGCATACAGGAAGATGGTGGACCCCATGAAACATGTGTGGGAGCTTAAAAGTGAACTTGCAGCGGAAAAGGGGATTGACCCAAAGAGCGTCGATCTATGGAGTGGGAAATGCAAACTGGAGGATCACAAGCTCTTGTATGATTATC
>NW_001849431.1:80161-85760 GCF_000209065.1 Trypanosoma cruzi
GGTTATTATTATTATTTTTTTATTTATATATTTTTTTATTTTATTTGACGTTTGTTATCTTTAAATCCATCTTTTATTCATGCGTGCGAATGTATATAGGATTTCTTCTTTTTGTTGTTGCTTCTTTTAGAGGTTTGCCTTCTTTAGCACGGAGAGGATGCATCGAGGAGTGGATACGTCTGTTCCAAGTGGGGCTTTAGAAGCAGAACGTAAAGTTGCCCAACGGCGTGTGTATTTGCTCACATTTGTTGTTTTTGTTGTGGTGGCAGGTGGATCCTTTGCGTGTGTGTTTTTTGGCATTTTTGAGATTGTAGGGCATGACTCCATGCTTATGAACGACGGCCTTGGGGAAGTCATGACTGTCCTCGGGATATGTTTTACAGTCCCATGCGTATTCTGCGTGGCTGTTTTTGCGGCATTAACATTGGACTTTTCTTGCTTACCGTCTATTCCTTTTTTCAGTAAATACGTTGTCATGGGGCTTATATTGATATCGTTTGTGGTTCAACAGGTCTTGTGCGATGTATATTTGTTTGGCGTTCTTGGGTTTCTAGTGACGGCGGTTGCTGTTTTAGATGTGTTTGTTTTTGGATTGTATTTTTTTTTCCGTTTACGTAGCTTTTACATCTCGAATGTTTTGACTGTTGTGTTGTTTGTGGGCAAAACAACTGTACTGTGGGGTATGACGTACATTCCTCATGCAGAAGGAGGGGAGGCGGAGGGGCAGCAGCAGCAGATTGGCTCCAACGGCCTTTTTGCGATGCTTGTTTTAACAGTTTCTATTGTTCAGCTTCCGCTGTATATTATGGAGACGAATGAGTCTTCCGGGTTGCAGGATGGAATAATAACGGAGAACAGCATCGTGGAGAACTTTAACAATAATTTTAACCTTCTCCTCCTCCATCTGCTGAACTCCCTGGACATTTTCACTGTGTATGGGTCTATCATTTCATTTAATAACCGAGGAGGGGCTCTTCGAACAATACCGGAACCATTTCGAATTCTCATTTTTATCATTGCAAGCGTCGCGTTTGTAGGGAACAACGTTGGCGTCATTCACTTGTTTTATGCACGTGATGGCGTTGAACACGCGGAGCTTATTTGCCTACCGAAGAAGTTGCGTGATGCAACCAATCAATGGAATAGCACGGATGTGGGTGGAAGTCACAAGCGCCGTATTCTTCAATATCTACTGTTTCTTGTTGTTGTGTGTGATGCTCCCTTTCTGGCGGTGCGAACGCAGCTTTGGCTACGGGGTCATCAAATGTTAAGCGTGTTTCTCATAAAGAACGTAAAGTCTATTCTTGACACCGTCATGGTAGTGCTTCGCGTGGGCCGTTCACCCGGGGCCACTGATCGTCTTCGGCGTCCGATCTTTGAGTCTTGATGATTCCTGCAGTACTCCTCTCTGGCCACTGTCTTTTTCATTGTTCTTTTGTAGTAGGTGTGAACGGCATCTTTGTTTTCGTTCTTTCAAATGGTTTTTTTCAGCCTCGCTTTTTTTTTTTTTTTACATTTTCTGATGTTTTATTATTATTATTTATATTTTCTTCTCTTGCTGTTTGTGCTGTTGTTGCCAGTTTAGGATGAATGCGGGATCCACGGAGATGAACGACGGACAGACAATTGACTTGAATAAACTCCCAAGCGCAACGAGAGGACTGACGCAGCCGCTGGAGCTTGTGAGTACGAGTGGGAAGCATGTGGTGGGTAACCTTCAAGGCATAATGTTCCACGGTGCATTCTCTGCCAGCAGCTACGGACGTGGTGTCGGGCCTCGTACTGGCGTTGCAAGCCGAAGGCGCACTGGGATTTGATCGGTGGCTTGGGCCGTTCATATGCGAAGCGTTTTTATTTTCTGTGGTCTGTGCGGTTTTGTCCGGCTTTGCGGTGCTGGGACGCTCTTATCGGCGTATGCAGCACTTCCGTGAGAGCAGCCATTTTTTTTTTATTTTTGCTGTTGATTTGTTTGTGCCTTTTGCGATTTTTATATAGGAGCTTGTGGGGAGAATGATCGCAGGAAGAGCTGGCGAACTTAATAAATATATATGTATGTATGTATGTCCTGAGAAAACGAATATACACTTCTTTATGACGCTTTTCTATTCGAACGATTCTTGAAAATAACGCGACTTTTAGGGGAGGAAGCAGGGAACCGATGACGTCTGGAATAAAATTTAAAAATTTTTTAAAATTGATTTTGCCGTCCCAGCAGCCCCCTTTTTGATTTCCCACCACGTGGCGGTGTCTTGTGGCTGGAGGACCCCGAAGTCTGCCACTTCGTAAGTCTGTATTTACATACCCCATCCGAATAGAGTGAGCGGCCCACAATTGTGGCTAACGGATGATATATATATACATATATACACTTACCTGGTGTTAAACTTTGAGGGTATGGTGAATCCACTCTTATTCCATTCATCCTTTCTTATTCCTATCTGGTTTGGTTTGTATTATTGATAAACTCAGGATCCGGCCAGCGGCCCAGAGGATTATTCTCCCGTAATTTCTTTTTTTTTTTTTATTGAGCTTTTTAGAATTCTTTTTTTTTTTTTTTTTTACCGCGGTGATGTGGAGTTGCTCGACGTATGCATCCGAGGATGTTTCCTGCGCGACGGCGCGCGGAGGGTGCAGCGGTGTACCTGCAGTTTTGTATCCGCCGTCGCGGGTACCAACTCAACCGCGGTCGATGGACTTGTTGGATGAGCTGTTTTCTTCTCCCCCAGTTTCGGTGCCGTCTGGGAGTCATTTATTTTCTAGTGTGCCTGTGAGAGACGATGCTGCAGCTGCGACATGTTTGCCAGCCGATGATTTTGTTGCTGCCACAGTCTCGAGGCATTCCATTGGGGAGTCGGTGGGGGCGGGTCCCAATGTATGCGACGTTCTCTCCGCCGTCCACTCGGAGCGACTGGAGGAAGTTGTGTTAGTTCTTGAGTGCATCATGAATGATGATGTGCCTCGATGGTACGAAGCATCTGTTATTTTGCAAAGTCTTCTCTGTCGGAGTGACTGTGGCAACATGCCGAATCCAGTGGCGAGTGACGGGATGGGAGATGACCCACAGGGGAGTTCTGTTCGGAACGATGGGTTTGTTAATACTCATTGTAATTTGGTTTCTATTTTTCCTTTTTTGGAGTTTTTGCAGACATTTAAACACGTGTCGGTCTTTCCGGTCCTGCAGGTCCCACCTTTGGCCTTCAAACTCCGCCAGTGTGTACGGGATTGGGTGGAAAGTCATGGTGGTGTGCGAGCGGTGTTGTCAGATTCAAGTTTGCTGCTGGATCTTCAGACGTTGCTGGAAAATGTCAATGAGGTGTTTGTTGCCGTGGTTGCGACGTCGCCTCAATCTGCTTCCGAGGCCTTGTTACTTTCATCGCTTACAGACGTGTGTCGTTACTGCATACAGTTCGTGTGCACTTGTCTTCCTCATGGGAATCATTTATTTTTTGCAACGACCATGCAATCGGTGATGCATCAAAACTCCTCCGTGATGCCTCATTTGGAGGGGGAGCTAAAAGCCCAAGAGGATATTTTGCAGCTGTTGGTTGTAGCACGCTCGACTGCATATCATCGATGCTCAGAAGATATACAAGCCAGTGTTTCACCTCTCGTTGCAGAGCTTTTTTCTCTATTGGATACCTTTTCTTCATCATCCATGGTGCCGTTGGATAAGAAGAAAGTGCCAGAGAGACGGTGTAATTTGAGTGGTCTCAGGCTTAATTCCTCTGATACATCTGAAGTAATAGATGCCTTTGTCAACCGCTACTGGAACGTGGCAATAAGATCACCGATACCCCCCGTAGAGAAACCGGAAAAACTGTTTTAATCTGGTTCTGTATATATATATATATATATATATATATATATTTATATTTTATATTTATTTATATATTTGCATGTGTATGTGTTTAGTTGCGTTGGTTTTTTTTTTTTTTTTAATTTCCTTTTTTTGTATGCTCACAAATTTTTTTTTTTTTTTTTTCTTTCTCTTTTCTTCTCCTTCTGCGCATGTATGAGAGTGAGGACGTTGCAATATTTACCACGCCGTGATGATTTTAACTTTTTTTTTTTATTTTTTTTTCTTTTCTTTTTTTCTTTTTTCCACTTGTCTCGCCATTCAGTTCAGAACAAGAATTAGGAATGTACTCGAAGGAGATTTTGTCTGTTTGCGCACCCACATTTGAGGACATTGCTCTTGAGAACCGTAAACTTTTGGAGTTATTGGGCATTCTTCCAAACAACCGGGCTGTTTTACATTCTTTGATGCAGATGATGTCCTGCATGGGGGAATTGTCTAATCTTGCATACAACAATGAAACGTCACTATCGCCCTTTGAGCAGGGTGAGGTCCGTGCGGTTGTGGGAAAGATGGCGGTCTGTTTGGCCACATTTGGCGAGGCATTTGACATCAATGTGGGCCAAGCCGCCATGGATACTCTTGCGGATCAGTTCCATCGAGCAAGCAACAGTACGTTGGGGCGATCCAGAGCGGAACGGAAGAAGTCTTCCTTGTCGACGCTCTTTGCAGAGGATACTGCAAAAGAGGAAGGAAAGGGCCATGCTCATGCTCAGCCCAATATTCTTTTGTCACCAACGTCGAATCGAGACTTCTTTGGGTTTCTGGACGAACTCGTTACGTACAGTCGAAGTGACTTTGAAAAGGCCGAGCTGAAGTGGGTGGCTCCGCTGCCTGACGGAACAATTCAGGAACTCGTTGAGAATGGCTCGGCGATCAACGTGCAGTACAATGACCTCCCCAAGTACTTGGAGTGTGTTCAACGCTACCGCAATGCCAGAACGAATGAGGCAAATAGGAATAAACCCGAAGCGGAGACTGCACCCCTCGTAACATCGCAGCGTGTCAAGAGCGTCTCAGTTCCTATTTTGCCAGGCAACCCACAGCATGACAAGGAACGACCCATTTCTTCCCCAGGCGTAATGGACGGAGGTCTGATGAGTCCTGGGACCTTGATGTTCCCATCGGCATCGGATACATCGGTGGCCAAGGCAAACATTGGCGATTTCAGCTCTGCTGAGTTATGTTCTTCAGATGCCGACTTTTGCGCCAAGGTAGAGGGTCTAAAACGAGGACAAGTGACGGGCTCACAGATTGCACAACTGAACTTGACGTTTAGTGTGCCACGGAACGGTAGACTTGTGGAGCTTATCCCCAACGGTATCCATGTGAAGGTAACATCTGCTAATGTGACCGAGTTTCTTCGACTTTTAGGGGATAAATCTGTAAATCAATGCGGACGAATTCGTCGTATGGAGAGCATTAAGAAAATTGAGGTTACCGGTGCGGGATCGCAGGACCTTTCGAGGGAAAAGGACAAATTTTCTCCGACGCATTTCTCAAAGGATATTTTTGCACCATACGAAGACCGTACGAGTTTTTTAGTTGATTTTGATGCTTCCGATGAAATTTTACCTATTTTTATAAAAGAGAGGGAACAGCAACAACGCAGGGCTGAAAGCCAGTATGTACGTGTTGTTTGTCAGGGCGATCTAAAGGCATGGAGGGCCATCATTGATGAGGTGCAGAATAACCCTGCAGCCCTAAAGAAGTACGGAGTAACATTTTGTGTCCCCGCCGCGG
>NW_001849431.1:85860-86967 GCF_000209065.1 Trypanosoma cruzi
TTGTTTCGTCGCCTTTTCGAGTTTTTCCCTTCTGGCGAGTTCATTGAATGGCCCGGCGCCAGAGCTGAGAGAAGGGGCGGGCGTTCCGGTCCGACTGTCGGTAACAGTGAGTGGGGTACTTCATCCGTCATTAGGGGCGTGTGGGGAGAATAAAAAGGTGGCGTTGGTCTCTTTTCAGTTTTTTTTTTTTTTTTTTTTGTGTGTGTTTATTTATTTACTGTCGTTGTTGTTTAACTTTTGTCGAGGGCAGACGGAACGACTTTACCCCATAAATTATTATTATTTTTTTTGCTCTTTTCACACACACACACAGAAACACAGCAAGAATCACCCGTTTCTCTTTTTACTAATTTTGACTCTTTGAGTGAGGCTCCATGAGCGCTGACGACAACGACAGTCTGTGGCTGCAGAAGAGCATTCACATCTCGGACCCGATTCCAGAGACCGGCGAGAAGGCGCATCTTCAGAATGAAGGAAAACAGGAGGAGCCGAAAAGTGCATCAAAAAAGGCGGCAGACCCTGAAATTGAATTGACGAGGACACCGTTCAGTATAAATTCTTTGCGGCCAATGCATTGTCCTTCGCAGCGTCTCTCCTGTCGTCTTTCAATGGCAAACTCGGCCTTTGCGTCTTTCCAGGAGCTTGATGAGTTACGCGCACGCGTGAGCCAAATGACGCGCGAGCGTCTCAAGTGGTCGAATGTCCAACGTGACCTGGAGATCGCACGATTTGAACTGACGCAGGCGCGGGAGGAGCTAAAAACTGTGCGGGATTACGTGAAAACGATGAAGGAGGAGTTGGATGGGGCAAACAGTCGAGCGGATCGTGAGACGAGAGAGCGACAAACGCTTGAAAGACAATTAAACGATGTTATGGAAAAGCGGAGGGCGGAAACACAATTTTTAAAGCAAAAGCTTGATGATGTGGAGGCAGAACACACCCGGCGTCTTGCGGAGATGGCTGAGCGGACAGAATTAGAGTGTAACTCGCGCAGCGAGACCTTGCGGGGTGATGTGGCCAAACTTTCAGAGGAAATAGAGGAACTAGAGGCAAGAAGCATCCAATTGGATCAGGAGCGTATGCAGTTCTACAAGGAAAATGAGGAAT